>NC_056749.1:358078966-358268966 GCF_019279795.1 Protopterus annectens
GCTAATTACCTTAATAAATGCAGACAAAAATGCATGGTAAGTCAATACAAAAGATCAAAATATATATTAATTTGAACTTAGAAGGGGCAAAAATAAATTGCTAAATGAGCACATTATTCCAGTGAATAATAAGGTAGACACGAGGCAAAATGAGATGGCCTTGATTAAATTACTGGAAGTAATGGTCTTGACAAAATATGGGTCATTATCTGTGAAAATATGAATTCTAAAGCAAGTGCATCTTGAAATTATACAGATTATGTTGAGACGAAAATAAGAGCTTCTACAGATGTTAGAAAGACTAATTTTTTAATATCATAGAAAAACCTCATATAATATTAAATGGAAGTAATCTTGGTAGTAACTGACATACATCTTTATTAAAAATATGAGTTAACTGAAATATTTCAGATGCAAATTGATATTAAAACAGAAGAGGACAATTAGTTATGAAATAGAATCCAAGTATCAAATAAGAACTCCAGTTTTGAATATGGTTCACAGCTAAAAAAAAGATAAAACAAGAATAATAAAATAATAACATATCCAGAAAATAGTGAAGGGAATGAATGTGAGATAAATAAAATCCTACAAAGACATTACTGAAGAAAATTTGAATCTGGAAACAGAAAAATCATACAGGATGTCATAAAACAGTACTAGTGAGTATACAACACTTATTGAAGAAAGATAAATGAAAACAAGATACATAGTATGAGGAGGAATGCTTTGTGAGTAAACGTTAAAACTTGTATATATTGAAAACATGGTTACCAACAGGAACAGATGAAGATCAGTCAAATGTAAAAAGGGGTAAACAGGATTAGAAGAAACTAAATTTAAGAAAATACAATGCACAAAGAAAAGCTGAGATGCAACAGTAGCATTAATTGAAGAAAATAATGGAGTTTTTTTTTTCAATCAATGGAACAAGGTAGTGATAAAAGTCAAGGTGATCAGAGCACAAAATGCAGCCCTTTGCTGTTAGTTATGACAGTCTACATACCAGATGAAAACAGCGATTTTCAACATAGTTCAAGGATAAAGATCCTAAAGACAGTGAAGGGTATAAAAGTGAGCTAAATAAAATCCTAGAAAAACATTTGTTGAAAATTCAAAAAGAAAATTTTAATTTGAAAAAGAAAAAATTAGGAAATCATACAAGTGTTAGTAAGAATAAAACATCAATAAAGACACATAAATAAGGAAACTCATCAGGAAATGCATGGCATGGAGGTGAAAAAATCCAGTCTCCCCAACCCAGGCACATTGTAAAACCACATTTTGCAGATATTTGCTATAGAAACACTAAATCTTAAACTGTGGGAAAGTTGGTTGCTCTTCTAAAAAAGGATTTCTGTGAGGAAGGCATGGGAGAAATGGTCATTGTTGTGGATCTGAAGGGTAACACACTGTTGTGGATCTGTTAAAGCTAACACACTGTTCCATCATGGCAGCTGAAAATGGGGCAAGGAAGCAAGGGTGAAACCTACTACACTGGAAGAACTGACACAGCTGTTACTGTCCATGGCTCTGACATACAGAAGGTTAATTTGAACACAACAAACCATGAGCACAATTGCAAAGCGTAAGCCTTTCTTTGGCTCAGTAACAAGTGGATATAAATGGGCCAGAGCTACTACACATTTGGGGCACATTCAGGCGTTCCAGGTTGTCAGTGACTGAGGCTTAAATTGGGGGACCTGGAGAACTGAGCCAGGTTAAATTAGCTTCAAATGACTGGTTTCCCTGAGAATGTAAAGGGCCCTGATCTGATTATCTTTATCAGTAAAGAACTGGGAGAGCTGCAGAGGACAGGGCCTTATGATCGTGAAGGTACACAGAATAAATACCAGTGACAAATCCTTTTATCTGCCATGGCACTTTATTATTACGTGCCTCGATTACAACAATGGTGAAGTGACCTTATGGAGAGACAAAGAAAGAGGAATTTCAGTCACAATGGTAGGACATCAGGTATGGATTTAACCGGACTACAGTGCCACATTATTTGCCAAAAGATAACAAATGGTCTTGCTACTGCTACAATAAAGAAATCTGAAGTATGCAGGTAGCTTAAAATTTCCTGCTACACTGTTCAGCTCTAAAAATGAGCTGCAGTACCAACTTTATTCACCTCATAAGGCAAAAAATTGCTTAAAGAATTAGTACTAAAACCAGCCTGCCAATTATGTGGGAGCAGTGCTCAATGCTACTGCAATCTTTTCTGGGTAATTAAGAGAGAGAAAAACTGTTTTAGTCTCATCAGCTATAGCTACCAGTATTAAAAAGGTTTGGGAAGAACCAATGTGAAGGCAGGACCTCAAGTTCTCAAAACAGCGGAAGTTAAATCTCTTTTTTGGTATCCATCCAGATCACAATATTCTAACCACTGGCTATTATCTTTTCTGATGAAGAGGGGTTAATGCCCCACAAATTTCCACAGAGGAGATGGAATCAGTGGAACAGACCTGTCATGCCAAATCTTCTCAAATAGAAGGATCAGTGTTTGATGGGATGATTTGTGAAGCTAGGTCAGACTTTTCACTAGATGCTCTGCTGGATTTTAGATTAAGAAGCTTTTCCAACCACAAGGGGGTAAATCCTTTTCACAGGAAAAACTGTAGTCTATAGCCTGAGTATGGCTGGATCAATATGTCATACTGTCTTTTCATGGGACTGGAATTTGCTCCAGCTTGTAGGGCTGGTTACTTCGTAAGCCATGTCAGTAGTGCACCTGGAGAAGGTGGCCATGCAGCTTTTGTGATGCCACAGGGGAACCTGTGGACTTACATTTGTTAAACATAAGGCTAGACATAAAATTTGTCAATTGTTTTCAAATAGACATTTTTTGTAAAATGTATAGGCAGTTATGTTTATTACTTCATATGGCAACAGGAGGCTGAGCAATAACTGAATAATGAATATATGCAGGTTTATTTTGCTGGTTTGATGAATAAATTGTAAGGGGTTAAAGTCATTTGTTTGGCTTAAATCTTAAAACTAATGGGAGAATGTTAGAAAAATATGCAATAGTAATATGCATGCTTAGTGCATTTAGTGCATTTGAGATTTAAAAGGGTTAATACATTTATTCTGTTCACACTGCATGAATCTGCACAGCCATTAGAAACTTAACAAGAAGCATTCTGTTTCTGCTAATGTCAGCAAATAAAAGAAGTAATTCATTTCTGCTAATGTCATGAAACTTAATAAAGAGATATTCATTTATGCTTATGCCATGAGAAAACATGCAGCTGTTAGAAGCTATTGATAAAGAAAACAATAGATGCTTGAAAGTTTAAACCGTAGTCAGCATTACTTGTACTTAAGCTAGAAATGTACCTTGAATCTAGGTAAAATGTAACACGTGTATTAGAACTGTACAATAGAAGAACTGAAATGCTGAAATGGACTGACATAAACCCAAGGCCAGGTTGTTTCTCTCAAAATGTTTTTCAGAATGACAGATATTTTAACTTGGTCAGCAATAAGTCTAACAATATTTTCTGTAAAACATACAGAAAGCTGTGTCTAACTACGTCAGCAATAGAATGTAACATTTTCTATGTGACAGGAAGAAAACTGTACAAGTATAACCTACTAATCATTAATCATTCAGACAAATCCAGTGCCTACATGCTTTGACTCCTTGCTACAAGTAATAAAGGGTGCCTTGCTTGAACCTAATGTGAATTGGTCTTTGAAGTTTTTTCCTTTGACAGAGAACCATACCCTGATTCTTCTGAGAATCACACAGACATCAAAGCAATGATGTGTTTATGCTTATGGCAGGATGATACTTGCAGGTACTCGTGGGGGACATGGGAGAATTGTTATTCAACTGAAAGTTATACACCATGTATTTGTCATTTTTCTGTATTAATTGCTGGTGCACTGCACTTTGTTCTCTTGTAATTTGGCAACTGAAAAGGGTGTCTACGGAATTAACCAGCCATATGCAATAGAGGGGTGGGAGTCAGTAATATTCACCTATGGAAATCATGAATGCATTTTATATTAGCACATCAAATATAAGGCCCTTTTAATATTGCTCCAAAAAAAAAAAAAAAAAAATCAAATGCAAATTTGTGGGCAAAATGTTTACTCAATGCATGAGGCAGCATTTTGTGAGTGCAGCAGTCATCACTGTGAACAGTTCAAAACATTTATAGGGACATATCGGGTAGATGACTGGTTGCTGCATTTTCCACACCACAAGGTGCTATCATGATAGCAAATGTGTGTGTCCCAAATATAGATGAAATTATACCACTGCAAGATCTTTGTCAGGCTATACTAAGCCTGCACAAGCAAGACCAAGTGGTACTATTTAGGGGGAGACTAATGTGGTCATGAATTTGATTCTGGAGAGAATATCTGTGGGTACAGTGCACCTGCCCAAGGTAGGAATGGGGCTCAAGAACATCACAGAAGAATTACACTTAGTGGAAGTCTGGTGGCCTCTCTATCTCAGGAACTTAGAGTTTACATATTATGTAAAGGGTTTGCAAGTCATCTTGACTACTGGTTGCTAGTTGAAGGTGAGTGAGGAGTGTGCAAGACATTCGAATCAGTGCAGGATCCATTTCAGATCACCCAGAAATTACCTGGTTAATTCACCT
The DNA here is from genome assembly GCF_019279795.1 of Protopterus annectens. NCBI lineage: Eukaryota > Metazoa > Chordata > Ceratodontiformes > Protopteridae > Protopterus > Protopterus annectens. The sequence goes on from NC_056749.1 coordinate 358,083,592, forward strand.
TAGTCTATGGCAATGTCAAGAGGTGCAGCAGAAGCTTGATCCTTTATTATTATAATGGAAGGAAAATCAGGAGTATTTAGACACCAGTATCCAACATTTTTGGCATTCCCAAGTAGAAATGATGTTGGATCATGTTGATGGGTGGTTGAGATTTAAGGATAATGCAGAGGTTTCACCTGGCTTTTATAATCTAGAAAGCAGAACTTGGAGAGGTTCAAAGTAGAAGGCATAACAGAAAACAATAATGATAATGGAGAAAAGGTATAGAGCGGGAGGGGGTTGTCCAGATAAAGAAACTTGTTGGACTCTTAAGAATGCCAGACAAGAATAAAAACACTCATTCATGCATACAAAAATAGGAGAAGTATATGGCGGGGGGGGGGGGCAAAGGGGATAACTTCCCAAAAATACTTGCCAAAAAAATTAACTAAACATGCTCAAGAAATGGAGACTCTAAGCTTAAGAGCCAATGCTGGAGAAGTAGCAAGCAACCTGAGAAAAATAAATGCCATCTTGGCAAATGTGTACATGGGGATGGTCAGCCTGTTGGTACATAAATTTGAGAAGGTATAGCCCCTGGGACTTAAATGGTCCCCTTCAACAAAGGTGACAGAGATGTCTGATGCCCATTCCCAGTGTCTAGGGCTTAAGGAGATTCACAAGTCAATTAAGAGCCTGCCAGATGGCAAGGCACCAGACTTCAGTGTCCCAAGCATTGACTTTTATAAATGTTTTATGGTACAAATGGGCCCAGATTTGTTAACTATGTTAAGATATACCACAAACGAGAATGCTTTTCCTAGGGACATGGTTAAGGTAAAGGTGGTAAAGCTCTCTAATCCAAATAAAGACCCAATGAAACCCAGTAATTATTGGTCAAGCTCTCTAATCCAAACAAAGACCCAATGAAACCCAGTAATTATTGGTCAAGCTAATCTCAACACAGATCTTAAGATATTTGCCAAGTTGCTGGTCGGAGACTGAAGAAGATTCTACCAGATCTGGTTTGAATAAACCATTAGTACTTTATTACAGGTAGGCAAAGATCATGGATGCTGATAGAGAACAACCAAGCCAAGTATCAGAGATTTGACATTCTCACAGGGGCATTGATGATTTATTTAGAAATGCTTTTGATTCCATTATACTGACCTTCTTTGGCAAGTAATGACACAATATACCTTCTCCCTGCAATTTATTTCCTTGTGCTAAATGTACTCAGGCCCTATTGCATTGATATGTGTGAATGGTATGCAATCAGAGAAAATAAAACTTAGGCGACGTACCTGGCAGGGGTGACCACTCTCTCCATTACTTACTGTTCTGGTGGCATTACTAGTGCATACTTTTCTTGGGGAGGCTTTACAGAATTGCAAAATTAGGTATGGGACTTGGCAGTCAGATTTAAGGGCTTGGTTTCCAGATGACTGCGTAATTTGGCTTTAGTACACTGCATGAGCAGATAAATGGCTCTTAAACACACTGAATAGGACAGTTAGTACCAATGGGCATTCTGTGAATGTAACAGACAGTTATTTTCCTTCTCACTTAAGCATTTTTCAGTAGCTATCGGGGAATGACCAATAACACCCTGCCAGATTAAATCTGAATGTACATATCTTGGATAAGAAGGTTTCTAGAAATTGACAGAGTAGCATCAGGAAAGCTTCTATTCCTGCTTGAGGAGCCAAAGAGCAAGGTGGGGAGTTGAAAAATGATGCAACTTCTGTTCCTCAACAAAATACAATTGGTCAAAATGTGGCTCCTCCTGAAGGTATTACTCTTGCGTAAAAATCTCTCCGGGATGCTTTTGCTCAATAGTTAGACATCACTCCTGGCTATTGAGAAGTTCATTGCCAGCTTGCTGTGGTATTGCAAGCCCCCTAGAGTTAGTAGGGATGAACTCTATATACCAACCTTCATGGGGGGATTTCAGGTTCTTAACCTTTATGGGTATGGCATGACAGTTGTAGGCTGGAACTTTGTTAGGTTAAGAATAAACAGTAACCTTTCTTGGGATAATATGGAAGTCTGAATACAATGACCAATCAGGCTATCCCTTTTACAATGTGTGGGACCCAGGTGATGTAAGTGATTTGATTCTTGGGCTGCAGGATGAGTGAAACAATGCAAGCTCATGTCTCCACTGCCATGATTTCCAAGTGAAGAGGCAGCTAATTTGTTGGACGAGATGGATAAGGGAGGGTATACTTTATGTAATGGACATTTGAGATGGGGTAAATCAAACAACTTTTTCTTTAGAGGAAACTAAATAGAAGTTTCACTTTCTCAGCGTTTTCTGTTGGCAATATCTTCAACTAAGGACATATTTAGTCAAACTGTCCCATATTAAGAAGGTAGAATACAATGATGTTATTGAGAAGCCAATGGACTTGATGGGCCACAGTAAACAAAAATGGAATACCTTCAAGTTGCAAAGGTTATATAAATTGGTACTTGGCAAAGCCAAACCAGTGTTGGCGAACATTATAAACATAGGATAATCTATAGCTGGATGGGAGGTTAGATGCCAACAGTTTACAAAACAGGAAATAGCCCTCCTCTAGTGAGGTACACTACTGCCAAATTATCTATGGCAATTATCTCCCTTACAGTGGTAAAGCTGAGGGATGAGCAGTAGTGGTGCATGTTGGTGCTACAACCAGCAACATCTTCATTACTTTCAAATGGATTGGTAGTGCAGCATAGATGTGAAAAAGTAGAACTAACATAATGGGCCCTCAGGTTGGAGTAATAAAGTAAAGAAAATTATCAGTTCTGGTTATCTGGCTTATCAATAATTAGCAAAAAACACACTAAATAGCTATAAATCGCTCCTCTTTGAAATAAAACTTCTCCAAATACGAAAATAGCAGCCAAACTGTATATAAATATCTTTATTATGATTCTGGTACCTCGGCCTTCGCCTTCAAATGGAATAATTACCAATCTCAGAAACCAGTATATATACACCACCAATCACATAATTAATCAATTAACATTTTTTTCTCTCAGAAAAGATTTTTTTAAAGCCATATAAAACCTCATTGCAAAATAACTAAATTCCTACATTTATCTTAATACACATCATATATTCACTTTCTTATCAACCCTGACATTCATTGAAAACATATTTACATTTCTAAATTCATTCCATTTGGATACAAAGTATTAAAGTTAATAATAAAATTTGATTCCATGTTTAATAACCTCTTTTGAAAACTATGATCTGCCCCCCCCCACCAAGCCATAAGGCTTGGCTAAGACACTAAATATCAGGTCTTTCAACATACCTCCATGTTGTTTATGGAAATGACTGGCCACCGGACCATCAAGCCTCTCATTTCTAATGTCTCCTAAATGTTCCATTATTCTTAATTTCACCTTACGCTTGGTTTGTCCTATATACCATTTTCTTACTGGACAATTGCACCCTATTATATAAATAACCCCAAATGAATTACAATCAAAATAATCAATGGCATTATATAAAATGCCATTGATTCGAGTACCATCTAAATTTTTAATATTACTACATACCTTACACCTGCCACATGGATAAGCACCTGCTCTGGTCACCCTCTCTCTTCTACCCTTGCTTCTCACTAACTCCTTTAAATTTTGAAATCTTCCATAGGAGAAAATAACTTTGTTAGGGATAATTTCTTTCAAAGTTTCATCATTAATAATAATAGGCCACAAATCCAAAACCACTTTTCTTAATATAGGGGAAAAGGCTGAAAATCTGTTAACAAAAAATATAAGATTTTTCTCATTAACTTCTGTTTTTTCATACTTTACCCCTTTTCCTGCCTACAAAACTATTAACTTCATTTGATGAACCATAGTGAACCAGCCCCAACTCATTTTCTACTTCAGCTCTATCGATCCTGATTTTTTCCCCAGAATATCCTCTAGCACTTCATTTTTCACAAATATGATCAAATTCCACTTTAATTTTCTCTTTATCCGAAGTATTACCCACTATACATTTAAATTCCCCAAATGGTAAAGATTCAATTAGATGGAAGCTATGCATACTTGATGCATGTAAGAAATTGTTGACCGCAGTGGTCTTATGAAAGGGTTTATGCTGTATTCCTCCATCTGTCCCTACATAAAACTCCACATCTAAATACTGAATTATTTTCCTACCTAAATTAAAGGTAAAGTCTAAACCACACGTGGTAGATTTTAAACTAGAAATAAATTCTTAAAATTCCATAGGGTCCCCTTTACATAAAAATAAAAGGTCATCAATAAATATTTTATATTTAACCACATTATTCTGAAAAAAATAATGAAGCAGCAGGAACGCCTGGGGTTGCAAGGAGCAACCTCACCAATTTTGATTTTTCTTCCATGTGGAAGGACAGAGAGAAAAGATTTGCCTCCAGTGATCCATGGGTATGTGACTCCAATAATTGTGCCTTGAAGTTTGAAGAATTGGAGAAGCTAATGATTATGGAAGCAACAGTTTTCTATGATTTGAGATTGTTGGAGAAATATGTTAGTTCCAACATCACTCCGAGGGGGCTTAGAGTTGATCGGTTGCCTGCATATGAATTCTCTGAGGAGGATTCGGATCTCTTTGAAGAGTGGAAAAAGATCTCGCTACAATGTACTTTAAACTGGTTAAAAGTGCTTATTAAGCACAATGAGAGAGCGCTTAATAAAGTACGCTCTAATATTGTTGAAATGCAAAAGACTCTGTTAAACAGTTCCTTGGAGGTGGAGTTCGAACACAATATTGTAGACATGAAAACAAGAGTGTCCAAGATTGAACAGCAGGTGATACAGCGTAAGAAGAAAAAGTTTGCATGAGATGTAAATGATTACAGCATGGGGAAGATTTCTTTCTTGGCAGTATAACTTTAAGAGGGGGCGTGGTAGATCTGCTGGTAAAAACAGCAGAAGCAGATCCCGCAACCTCAGGGACACTTCCGTTTCCTCTGTGGATACCTGCTCGGCGGGAAGAAAGAGCGTCTCTCGAAGAACTAAATACAGATGGTACATCAGGTTCAAATGATGTCCAGGAAACAACTGTGTCTGTTAAAGACAGATCGAATCAAAGAAAAGGGTGCAATCGGCGCTTTCAAGCCAGGGGAGGTAGGAAATGATTGGGTGTTACATTCTCCTGGAACTGGTAAACATAAACTTTCTGCTGGTGGACTTGATAAATCCAATGTGTATGTAGATTGCAATCATGTGTTTTTTGACCATATTGAACATTATGCAGGTGAGGATTTAAACATCATTAATTTATCTGACTTAGAAGTTACTGACAGTATGAAAAGTGTTTTGTGTAAGGGAACCAAATTTGTACCAACTCATATTCCATCTCTGGCAGAAATAATGTCAGAGATTACGGAATTTTGTAGAAAATTACATCTTAAAGTTTTCTTTTCTAACATGGATAAAAAAAAAATTTTTCTGCTGATGAAATGAATGATGATTCTTTGTTGGAAAGCTCTTTGATTGATTTATCTATACATGAAAATGAAATGCTAGATATTTACTCTGATTTGCAAGAGAGCTCCAACTTTTCTTTAGGTTTTGAATATCACACATGATATGGGAAGTTTGATATTCCTAAAGTACCCTATATTAGTGAATTTGTTCCTCCAAAAACAAATAACAGTATTATTATTTTTGAGAGGACACTAAGCAAACAAATTAGTAAGGAATTTGGGTTGTTTAAAAAGCATCGTAGAGAGTATAATCTTTCAAAAGAAGAATGGCAAGCTTTATGTGATATTAGAAAGAGCAGTAATAAATATGTTTTTACAGAATCTCACAAGGGTGGAAATTGGGTTATTTTCTCAAGGGAGAAATATAATTCCATAGTTTCAGACTTGTTATCTGATAGTAATACTTATATGCACCTTCTCACAAACCCTAGGGCAGAATTTAATACTGCCTTATATGATCTTTTGGAAAAGGGTGAACGCCTAGGATTTTTTACATCTGGGGATGTTAAAAGGTTATTTATAAAAAATCCTAAGGATGCTAGATTTTTCATTATACCAAAAATACATAAGGATTTAAGAAATCCACCAGGGCGTCCGATTGTTTCAGGGAGAGGTGCTTTTTCACAAAATGTTGGTAAATTTTTGGATTCTGTATTAAAATGTCATTTGCAGAGAATTCCCTCACATGTTAAAAATACTAGGGAGGTTTGTGAATGTTTCAAAGGGACGATTTGGCAGGATGATTTTTATTGGGCCAGTGTAGATGTTAAATCTTTGTATACCTGCATTAATATTAAATGGGGACTTGAAGCAGTTAGTAAACTTTTGGGAGAAGGACCACGGACATCTTTTATTGTATGCCTATTAGAATTCTGCCTTACACAATTATTTTGAATTTGAAAAAAAATATTTTTTGCAAAAGGATGGTACTGTGATGGGTGTCTGCTTTGCTCCATCTTATGCTATTATTTTTATGGGATATTTTGAAAATTTGTTGGTTTATTCTAGCAGTTTTTTTTTCAGAATAATGTGGTTAAATATAAAAGATTTATTGATGACCTTTTATTTTTATGTAAAGGGGACTCTATGGAATTTGAAGAATTTATTTCTAGTTTAAAATCTAACCCCTGTGGTTTAGATTTTACCTTTAATTTAGGTAGGAAAATAATTCAGTATGTGGAGTTTTATGTAGGGACAGATGGGGGAATACAGCATAAACCCTTTCATAAGACCACTGCGGTCAACAATTTCTTACATGCGTCAAGTATGCATAGCTTCCATCTAATTGAATCTTTACCATTTGGGGAATTTAAACGTATAGCGGGTAATACTTTGGATAAAGAGAAAATTAAAGTGGAATTTGATCATATTTGTGAAAAATTAAGTGCTAGAGGATATTCTGGGGAAAAAATCAGGATAGATAGCACTGAAGTAGAAAATGAGTTGGGGCTGGTTCACTATGGCTCATCAGATGAAGTTAATAGTTTTGTAGGCAGGAAAAGGGGTAAAGTATGAAAAAACAGAAGTTAATGAGAAAAATAATATATTTTTTGTTAACAGATTTTCAGCCTTTTCCCCTATATTAAGAAAAGTGGTTTTGGATTTGTGGCCCATTATTATTAATGATGAAACTTTGAAAGAAATTATCCCTAACAAAGTTATTTTCTCCTATGGAAGATTTCAAAATTTAAAGGAGTTAGTGAGAAGCAAGGGTAGAAGAGAGAGAGTGACCAGAGCAGGTGCTTATTCATGCGGCAGGTGTAAGGTATGTAGTAATATTAAAAATTTAGATGGTACTCAAATCAATGGCATTTTATATAATGCCATTGATTATTTCGATTGTAATTCATTTGGGGTTATTTACATAATAGGGTGCAATTATCCGGTAAGAAAATGGTATATAGGACAAACCAAGCGTAAGGTGAAATTAAGAATAATGGAACATTTAGGAGACATTAGGAATGAGAGGCTTGATAGTCCAGCGGCCAGTCATTTCCATAAACAACATGGAGGTATGTTGAAAGACCTGATATTTAGTGTCTTAGCCAAGCCTTATGGCTTGGTGGGAGGGGGGGGGGGGCAGATCATAGTTTTCAAAAGAGGTTAATAAACATGGAATCAAATTTTATTATTAATTTTAATACTTTGTATCCAAATGGAATGAATTTAGAAATGTAAATATGTTTTCAATGAATGTCAGGGTTGATAAAGTGAATATATGTTGTGTATTAAGATAAATTTAGGAATTCAGTTATTTCGTAATGAGGTTTTATATGGCTTTAAAAAACTTTTCTGAGAGAAAAAAATGTTAAGTGATTAATTGATGTTAATTAATTATGTGATTGGTGGTGTATATATACTGGTTTCTGAGATTGTTAATTATTCCATTTGAAGGCGAAGGCCGAAGTACCAGAATCGTAATAAAGATATTTATATCCAGTTTGGCTGCTATTTTCATATTGGGAGAAGTTTTATTTCAAAGAGGAACGATTTATAGCTATTTAGTGTTTTTTTTGGGTATTATCAATAATTAGGTTGCAGTTGGGAAGGATAGAATGATGGAGCCAGGAAACAGAATCAAACTAAACAGGTAAAAGCTGGTTCAATACCAAATTCAAAAGCATCAAGTAAAACAAAAGAACCAGCTAACAACACTGTATAAAACACTTTAAGACAAAAAATAAAAACAGTAAATATATATAAAAGGTGAGCGCTTTCACACTAAAGGTGCTTCATCAGATCTAAAAACAAACAAACAGTGCTTAAGTACAGCCAGGAAAGTTCAAAGTCATCTGGTCAAGTCATGTGACCTCTGCAATAGTTTTAAAGGTATATGCTCATTTAATCCTTTCTCTTTGTCAGATTATAAAATTCTGTTTTTGTTTTAATGTCACCTCCTCTGGCTCCTACATACAATAATTCCAAAACTACAAACTTAAAGGAGTGTCCAATACCAGTGTTACAAATATGTTTATATAAAGCAGTCCTACCATCACGTCTGCTTATTTCATGTAACTGTTGTTCCCTGATACAATTCTTCAACATTCATCTTACTAACATAGCAGTATCCACATGTTGATCACAAGCAGTCAGATAGACCAGGTTGCTACTAGTACAGTTGGCATAGAAGTTGAATTTAAAACTACGTCTAGTAACAGGATGTAAAAAAGTTTCATCAGTTTGAATGTACTTCCACGTTGCATAATCTGCATGGATGTGTCCCTTTCCTAACTGTAATACAGGATTTGTTGCTAACTAGAGGTTTGTAGCAAAGCAGTTTCTTAATGTAACAATTGTTTCTATAGCAAAAGTGTGGAACTTCACCAAGAAGTCCCTGCATCTGGCATCAGTAGTCAAGATATGGCAGTGCTTCCTAATGATATCACAGATAAGTAGAATGTCATTTGAAAAAGTAACACACATTCTAAACTCATTTATTTTATTATTTTGTCTTACCACAGTGTCAACACTATAGTTAGAAAAACAGGGTCTAGCTAAGCTGTGTGACAGAACCTCAAGAAGCACCATCCCTATCTCATATTCAATCTCATATTCAGAGTACCCCCTACAGTGAAAGTCCTCACGCAGGGTATCAAAAGAAGAAAGCATACTCTCATCATTTCTATTCAATCTTGCATTTCTATAAAATTGCCCTTTCGGCACATTACGCTTTTCATACTTTTGATGCATACTCTGGTAGCACAGTGTGTTAACTTTCTTGATGGTTTACTATAGAGCTGAGTATCAAAACCATCAGGGGTATTCAAGACACAAATATCAAGAAAATCTATCGAGGTTTGGGAATACTTAATTGTGAACATTAAAAAATCAGTGGTCTGTTGTAAATAGTCAACAAACATTCAGGGTCTCTGTTGAGCCACTCCATACAAAGAACACATCATTCACAAAGCGTACAGTACATAATTGTCAGATATACTGGAAAAAAAGTTACTTCTTTCTAGAACATATAGAGATTCCCAATACATGAGCACCATGTTGGCATAGCTGTTTGCACAAATGGTGTCCGTGGCTACCTCAACCTTCTGATGGTAATAGTAATGTCTTCATATTTCATGACAACTAAGTATAATGTCAAGCAATGCAGATATCAAGTGTATCTGGCATGTGGAATAATCAGCATTCTTAGACAAAAACAGCCTAACAAAGTCCATTCCTAGCTCATTATGAATTACTGTAAAAAGGGACACTACTTCCATGGTAACCAGTATAATATCATTCATACTATTTCTGCAAGACCAATTAAATAGATGCATCAAAAAGTGCTTAGTGTCTCCGAGTACAGCTTTTGTCTTATCGATAATAGGGCATAATGGCTTTTCAACATAGATAGACAAATGCTCAGTTACCCACCCATGGCCCAAGACAATGGGTCTCATGGGTACATTACTCAAAACACTTCTGAATCTTTGGAAGGCTGTATAGTATTGGATTAGTAGGAAATTCACCCATAAAGTAGACATACAAATCTCTGCTTACTACACCTTCCATTAACAGTTCATGAATACAATTATGTATAGGTTCATAGCTTCATAGGTAGGTATTAGTCTATCTGCCTGAGGGCATTTATAAGCCTAGCCAGAGTGTGCCGGCTTTCGCCGCCCCATTGATTAAATTAACTGAGCCTCTGTCAAGCAGAGCCAATGAAGTGATTCCAGGGGTGTATTTTCTGCTACCCATCCACTCGTCAAGGTTTCTCGAAGAGTGTTAGTGAGGGGCTCTGCCTAATGTAGTTAGGAATTTTGTTCCAAAGCATGGGGAGTCTCTGTGACAGGAATCTATCCCTCCAGCATGTCCTATTTATTGTTGTGGTGAGGTTTAGATCACTAGAGCGCGTGGCTCGCAGTGACTTGGATTTCTTTAGGTGGAGCATGTCCATTAATTCTGAGTTGGACATGGTTTTATAAGTCAGGCAGAGATCACCTCTGAGTAAGTGATATGCCACAGAGTACAGCCAGAGTTTTTTTTATTCGGGCTACATAGGACATATGTTTGAGCCAGTTAATCCTCTTGGTGAGGTACTTTTGTGGTCTTTCCAGCTGTTGGAAGTGTCTTGTGAGGTACATAATCAGAAGCCAAAAAGAACAGACCAACCACCCTGTGAACCACAATTTCTTCCAAAATGTTGAGCGCTTTCTTCCCCACTAAAGGGACTTCCTCAGAACAATGTAAAACAAACACCCAGCTCTTTTTATACTCCACCCTAATTAAACAAACAAGTCACTAATTGTTAAACCCATCAAAAAAATACATCAAGTAATACATTTAAAAGTACATTTAAAACAGACAAAACACATTCACAAATTGTAATTAAAAACTTTAACATGGAAACTTCATTATTTTTATATGTTGTTGGGTCTTTCGGCTTATGTTAGGGGTCGCCACAGCGGAACTCCGGTCCGCTAATGATTGGTAGTTGATTTTTACATGCCGAGTTACCAGCCCTGATGCACAACCTTCAACGAAGGCATGCCCATTCATGCATGCCTCCACACAGAAGACACTCTAGCTGATATAAATAATATAAAAAAATAATACTGTTGGGTTATCAACATAATTTATACGTCCCTCATTTACCCCAAAATAATACGCAACTTTAAAATACTAGAAATAGTGATCATTTCATTTATTCCAGGGTAATGGGAAGCATTTAAAAACAGCTGCCATTTTAATTCTGTAATATCTAGATGCACATCTAATATTCTTCCCTGCACATCTTTTTGCTGCTGCTGCACCACCATAAATTTAAAATGATGTCCTGCATTTGTATGTATATGTCTGTACAATGGACTTGTGATTCTATTATTCCTTATGTCACCTAGATGTTCACCTATCCTGACTTTAAATTTCCTACAGGCTTTCCCAATATAAAATATGGGGCAGTCCTGACATTGATATATCACATTGGTGGAATTACAGTTGAAATGTCCATTTATACATATTGTTCTTCCATTTAACTTAAAATCTTTCCCCGTTTCCAAAATGAATGAACAGTACATACAGTTATTGCACTGGAAATTACCCATGGCTCTGCTGACTGTTGCCTTCTCAACCCTTCTTTCTAAAATGTTCTTGAAAGATCTGTCTTTCCTATATATTATTTTGGGAGTTCTGCCAACCTTCTGTGCAATATTCTCATCAAATTGTAAAATTTCCCAATTTCTTTGAATATCAGTTATAATACTGACTTCACTGTTGTATGTAATTATTAAACTCATACATATATTGGTATTGTCTGTATTGCTCACCATTGAAACTGCTCCCCCTGAGTAAATATTGTTTGCATAATCCAAAATGGGCTTATACATTCCCATATCCTGCTTAATTTTGACCTCTCTGTATATAGCTGACAATGTTATTAGGGTAACCCCTCTGCCTAAACATCTGCATTATGAAATCCACCTCACATAGAAAATCTTCATAATGGTTGACCATTCTGGCTGCCTGCACCAATTGACCCTTAACTACAAATTTCTTTTGATGGTGCGGGTGCCAGCTGGTATAATCCAAATATGAATTAGAAAAGGTAGATTTTCTGTAGATATTAGTAATAAACTTTTTGTTGGGCAGCCACGGTGGTGCAGCGGTTAGCATTGCCACCTCACAGCAAGACGCTCTCCGGTTCAATCCTTGGCTGGGGTGCCTTCTGTGCAGAGTCTGCATGCCCTCCCTGTAGTCGCGTGGGTTTCCTCTGGGTGCTCCGGTTTCCTCCCACATCCCAAAGATATGCTCTAGGTGGATTGGACACACTAAATTGGCCCTAGGTGTGAGTGTGTGCCTTCTGTGGAAGGTTGGGCGTCGGGCTGGCAACTCGACACATTAAAATTGTTTAATTAGGGAGGAGTATAAAAAGAACTGGGTGTTTGTTTTACATTGTTCTGAGGAAGTCTCTTTAGTGGGGAAGAGAGCATTGGAATAAATCGTGGTTCACAAGGTGGTTGGTCTGTTCTTTTTGGCTTCTGATTATTTGGTATTTTTTCCTTTTTTGTGTCTTGTGAAGTACATCCCAAATGGGGCATTGTACTCTATGACGGGTCTGATGAGTGACAAGTAGAGGGGCACTATATCCTCTTTATTTCTAGATGCAAACCCTTTTAGTAATTAGATGACCACATAGAAGGATTTCCTAACTACTTTGGCAATATGATTGTCAAAGGAGAGATTACTATCTACCTGGGTCCCCAGATCCCTTATTACCTCTTCTGTATTAAGGGGGCTGCCACCTATGTGGCAATTTGTGGGTGCTTTGTTTTTCCCAATTGGGATGACTATGCATTTTTTGGCATTTAGCTTGAGGCCATGACTTTGACACCAGGTGTCCATCTCAATAAGGCCCTTTTGAAGGATGTTCGTGTCAGCTGGAGAGTCAATTATGGCTCCCAGTTTATAGTCATCAGCAAACTTAGTTAGCCATAGTCCTCCTGTGTTTGCCTGTACTTCTGAGAAGTATATGCCCAACAGTAGGGGTCCCAGGACCGAGCCTTGCAGGACACCACTTGTGACTGGTTCTTAGCGTGTGAGTTCTGTCTGTAAGCCAGTTGGAAACCCATCTCATGACGTAGGGGTTTATGTTCAGGCTGGTGAGTTTTCCTGTAATACCCAAGTGGGGAATGATGTCAAAAGCCTTGGCGAGGTCAAGGTAGGCTGTGTGAACCACCTTTCCCTCGTCTATGGCCTTGGTGACTGTCTCGAAGAAGTTAACCAGGTTTAGTAGGCATGATCTCAGGCTAGTCAGGCTTATGGGGTGATAGTTACCAGAGTCAGTTGTGGCCCCTCCTTTGTGGAGTGGAATAACCGTTGCTGTGTGCCATTCTATGGGCACATAGCCTGTGCAGAGGCTGAGGCTGAACAGCGTGTTTAGGTGGGGGGTTAGTTTGTTCTATAGTTCATGCAAGACTCAGCCTGCAACACCATCTGGCCCCATTGACTCCGCTTTTTGGCTTTTGAAAGGGCTGTGTTCACCTGTGCATCTGTGATTTCCAGGACACTATACTTTTCCGGTATTGTTGTGGGCCCTTTTGGGGGTGGGAGGGGGCTGAGGTTTGCACTGAATCTATCTGCCAGGATGTTGGCAATATCAGTAGGTTCAGTATATTGTGTGCTATTTTGCATTAGCTCAGTGCATATCTGCGAGTTGCCACTTAGATTCTTAACATAGCTAAAGAAGTCTTTGTGGTTATCTTTTGAATCCTTGGCTTTTTTCTTTCAAAGATAACCTTGGATGATTTTATGAGGGACCTTAGTTTCTTACTGATACTGATCACTGATGTCTTTCCTTCTTGGGATTTGCTTTTTTCTGAACTAGTTTCCTCCTCCTATTGTATAGCCTGTTTATGGCAGGGGTCCACCAGACTGGTTTCCTCCTCTTAGAGGAGTGAGTCTTGGTTTGGCTAGGGATGGCATGATCCATGCATCCTTGTAGGTGCTCAGAGTGCATTTGTAAAGGTTTCTGCATCTTGGGCAGCGTTATCCTTTAGCATGGGGGCTGTGAAACTTACCGCTTCTATCTTAAATAAGGTGAAGTTTGCTTTAGAAAAGTGTATTTTACTGTGGTTTCCTTAGTTGGGGGTAGTGGTGGGGTGTGGACATCCAGAGTGATTAGTTTATGGTCTGATCTAAACAGTGACGGGTTGACCTCCGGTGTGGAACACCTATCACTCATGTTGGTGATGACCAGATCCAATATGTTTTCACCTCTGGTAGGGGAGTTTACCAGCTGATCCAGGGTGTTTGAGTTGATGACTTCCAGGAAGCGCTGGGCCTGGGAGTTTGTACTCGAGTAGTTTTCCCAGTTAATGGTAGGGTAATTGAAATCTCCCAATATCAGGGTGTTCGGTAGGACCTTCATGTTTTCCAGTGTCTCCAGAAAGGCGGACTGGTGGTCCTGGAGGGTGATCTGTAGCAGGCCACAATCTGCATTGCACATTTCCCGATGTTAGTTGCACATGGATGATCTCAGAGGTATCATGCTGCGCCACTAACCTGGAGGTGTAGGTTCATAGGTAGGTACTAGGCTATCGGCCCAAGGGCCTATGTAAGCCTAGCCAGCAAGGTTCCATAGCTTACACCACCCAAGAAAGTTATTTTCCTGTGCCACTGTCCAGCAGAGACACAGAAGTGATCTCCGGGGTACATTTCCCATTTCCCTTCCACTCAAGATTTTTCTTGAAAAGTGCTAATGAAGAACTTTGCTTGACATAGATGGGTAGCTTGTTCCAGAGTATAGGAAGTCTCTGGGACAGGAATCTATCCCTCCAGCATGTCCTGTTTATTGTGGTGACAAGGTTTTGGTCCCTAGAGCGTGTAACTTGGAGGGATTGGGATTTCTTTAGGTGTAGCATGTCCAACAGCTCTGGGTTTGACATAGCTTTATATGTTAGGCAGAGATCACCTCGGAGTAGGCGATATGCTATGGAGTAAAGCTGGAGTTTTTTGAGGCAGTCAGTGTAGGGCATTTGTTTGAGGCCAGTAATACTCTTTGTGAGGTACTTCTGTGGCCTTTCCGGCTGCTGCATATGTCTTGTGAGGTACATTCCAAAAGGGGCATTGTACTCTATAATGGGTCTAATGACGGACGAGTAGAGGGGAACAATGACCTCTTTTTTCCTGGATGAGAATCCTTTTATGAGGTGTACCACGTAGAAAGACTTCCTGACTACTGTGGCGATGTGACTATCAAAGGAGAGACTACTGTCCACCTGGATCCCAAGCTCTCTTATAATGCATTTGGAGTTAAGTAGATTCCTGCCCATGTGGGAGTTCATGGGTACAGAGTTTTTACCAAAGGGGATGACACTGTAATTTTTGGCATTGAGCTTGAGGCCATGGCTCTGACACCAGGCATCTATCTCAGTGAGGCCCTTCTGTAGGATGTCCACATCATTTGGGGACTTGACTATGGCTCCTAGTTTGCAGTCATCTGTGAACTTCGTTAGCCAGAGGCCTTCTGTGTTTGGTATCTACTTCTCTGAAGTATAGGCTAACAGGAGAGGTCCCAGGATGGAACCCTGTGATACTCCACTTGTCACTGCTTTGAGGTCAGATTTGGAGTCTGCAACTTTTACAGTGTGGTTTCTGTCAGTGAGCCAGTTGGCAACCCATCTTGTGACACAGGGATTTATACCTAGTTTAGTGAGTTTAGCTATAGTTCCAGAATGGGGGATGGTGTCAAAAGCATTGGCGAGGTCAAGATAGGCTGTGTGAACCACCTTACCCTCATCCATGGCTTTGGCGTCTGCCTCAAAGAAGTCGATCAGGTTGGGGAGGCATGATCTGCCTTTCACAAACCCAAACTGGGAGGGATCCAGGGTTTGGAGGTTACCAATGTCTTTTTTTATGAGTTCCATGATGATACGTTCCATGGCCTTGCAGACCAGGCTCGTCATTCTAATAGGTCAATAGTTCCTGGGATCAGTGGTGGCTCCCCCTTTGTGGAGTGGGATAACTGTTGCTGTGTGCCATTCAGTGGGCACAAAGCCTGATGCGAGGCTATTATTGAATATGGTGCTTAAGTGGGGAGCCAGTTCATTCTGACGTTCGTGTAAAACGCAGCCTGGGATGTTGTCCAGTCCCATAGATGCTGTGTTTTTGGTTTTAGAGAGTGCAGCTTTTACCTGTGTAGTTGTGATTACAGGGACTCTGCATTCTTCCTGTATAGATATGGGCCCTTTAGGGGTAAGAGGGGGGTAAAGTTAGCACTTGAACCTATCTGCCAGGATGCTGGCAATATCAGTTGGCTCTGTAATTTTCGTGCTTTTGTGCTGTAACTCAGAGCAGATCTGGGTGTTGCCATCTAGATTCTTGACATAGCTATAGAATGATTTGTGGTTGTACTTGGATTTAGTGGCAATTTTGTATTCATAGCTAGCTTTGGAGGATCATATAAGGAATCTCAGCTTCTTACTGAGACTGACCAGGGAGCTCCTCCACTCATGGGATTTTACTCTCTTTTGCAACAGTTTCTTCCTTCTGTTGTACAGTTTGTTTATGGGAGGGGACCACAAGATTGGCTTCCTTTTTTTGGAGGATAGCGTCTTGGTTCTGTTTGGGATAGCACAATCCATGCACTCGTGTAAGTGTTTATAGAGTGCATTTGTGTAGGATTCAGCAGTTGTAACTGTATTGTCCATCTGCATGGGTGTCAGGAAGTTCACCACTTCTGTCTTAATAAGCATGAAGTTGGCTTTGGAGAAATTGTTTACTGTGGTTTCCTTAATGGGGGGTGGGATCGGGATGTGGATATCAAGGGTGATAAGCTTATGGTCGGATCGGACCAACGAGGAGTTGACTTCAAGTGTGGAACACCGGTCACTCATGTTGGTAATGACTAGGTTTAGGATATTGTTGCCCCTGGTGGGGGTGTGGATAAGTTGATCTAGGGCATTGGAGTTAATGAATTTCAGAAAGCGTTGAGCTAAGGAGTTGGTACACGAGTAGTTTTCCCAGCTAATGGTGGGGTAGTTGAAGTCGCCCATTATTAGGGTGTTTGGTTGAACCCTAATATTTTCCAGTACATCAAGAAAAGAGGAATTGGAATCCTGGGGCATGGTGGGGATCTGTAGCAGGCTACAATTTGGATTGCAGTTTTGCCCAGAGTTAGTTGCACTTGGATAACCTTGGATGCATTATGCTGAGCAACTAGCCTGGAGGTGTGGATATCCTTAATGAATATGGACACAACCCCACCTTTGGTGTTTCGGTCCAGGTTACATGGCTGAAAAGTGTGGTATGTGTTATAGCCTGGTAGTGCAGGGGTGCTCTCTGGAGCCTTGACCCAGGTCTCAGTCACTCCACAGATATCGATGTTCTCCATTTTAAGGAGTGCCTTGAGTGAGTGCATTTTGAGATTTAGACTTCTAGCATTACCCTTAGTTTTTGCTTGCCTGTTCCTGTTATGGTGGTGAATTTGTTATTTGAACCCTGCCTGAAAAAGGTGTCCTTGATGAATATGGATACACCCCCTCCTTTTGTGTTTCAGTACGTGCTCTGTGGCCGAAACGTGTGGTATAAGTTGTAGCCCGGTAGTGCTGGGGTGCTCTCTGGAGCATTGAACCAGGTTTCAGTTACTGCACAGATGTCGACGTTCTCCATACTGAGGAGTGCTTCGAGCACATGCATTTTGAGATTTAAACTCCTGGCGTTGAGTAGCATATTCTGAATTAGCAACGTCATTTTTATGGCATTCAGTGCAAGTATCAGCATCATTTAGCATTAAAAACATGCTTTAAAGATATTTGTTAGTATCCATAAGCATGATAGCACCACCTTTATCTGCAGGGCGCAAGTAAACCTGCTCATTTTAATTCAACTCAAAAAGTGCTTCAAACCTGAATGTCAGTAAGGTTATGAAACATCCTACGATATTCCTGTCTCATGAACTCATAAATGTCACGTTCACATAGCTTTAAGAATGCCTCAGTCAAAGGTGGGTTGATGGAAACCAACTGGCTAGGCTTCCTAAAGCCAGTATGCTCATAAGCGTTATTACCATAAAGAATCCTAAACAAGATCTTAGCAACAGTCTTAAGTCAGTGAGAACCTCGTGTAAGGATGAGCCTATAGCAGGAATGAAAGAAAGACCCTTATTGAGTACCTCATGTTGTTCATTACTCAGAGTCAAGGAAGATGCATTAACCACTAGGTTCATTAAATCTTCTCTTTACAGTTGGCCCTTGTTCCAGTTGCCCTGACACGTGTGGTCTCTTTCGATCAAATCTGTTCTGACTGTGAGAGCACCCTCTCCCCTCATCTGTTCATTTTCACAAGTTCGGGTAGTTGTAACTGTGAACAAGGGTGGGCAACAGACTGAATTTGAGCTAGCAGAACCAGATTCTCTGGCTTGCAGTATGTTCTGGGTATCACATCCCAGGACTGTCTTAGATGCTGCAGTCTTACTTGCTCCAATGGAAATGGTCTGATGCAGTGGATTATTATCAAAGTACGATGCGTTACCAGTTGCACTGTCAAACATGGAAGAAGGAGCAGTTTCCTTCCCATTAAAGGGTTCATTATCAGGCTCTATACCATCAACACAACACTTCAACTCTATTGGTCAAAAAAGCAGAATTAGAGTCCTTAATGTTCAAAACACCTCTTGATGAACGTGAAGCAGGTGTCGATCATTTTTCTATTTTCAGCCACGAAAAAACATGGCCATCCCAAAAATCTGCCATCTCTCTGACAGTTTCTCCTTTTGACCTCTTGCATGCATTTCTCATAAGAACCAATATCAACAAATAGGTCATCTACCTTAGGCCTGCATGATGTTGAGACATAAAAATCATTAATGCTATCAATTCCTCTCCTAATATCACCAAGAACAGAAGCCTCGATTGGTTGAAAGAATCTCAGCAGAAGCTTAATATAATTAAAGCTAAGGTCAAGGATTAGTGTCTGTCATTCTCTCAGCAGTGAGGGATATGCGTTTCCATATGTAGGCATCCTCAACACTCTCAGGCCCATTGGAACAACTTTATGGTGTAAACATGCCTCTAAATGCAGCCATTTGCATTTAAACAAATTATTCTCCAAACCTCTGAAAATGTCCTTAAACTCCTGTGATTCAGCACTAGAGTGGTCTGGTTCCAAAACAACATCTCCAACATTAGAGAAAAGCAGGGGCGGCTCGTGGCATCGGACTGCTGGACTGCAGCCCCCCTCAGCTAAAAAGAATAAAGTGTGAGAAAATGTAAAAAAAAAAAAGAAAAAAATACCTTTTTTTTGTTTAAAACAAAATTCGAGTCCGCGGCTCGGAAGTATGCTCATGCGCACTTTAACTGCCTCGGGCTGCAGCGGTTTTAAACAGCTTTTTTTTTTTTTGTTTTGATTGCAGCCCGGAGGAGTAATGAAGGCATCATTGTGATGCCCAGAAGTCTATGTGGTTCCAAACCGCATAGAATTGGATGGGGCTCAGACTGAGACGTCCGCAGGCACGTCATGACGTGCTTGCTGGGCTAAATGCTGCTGATTGGTTGTCACTCTCTTCCCGGGCTTTATGTGCTGGGAAAAGAGCGAGAATCAGTCAGTTGTCGGCTTCCCTTGTGGATTGTTTCGTGACCTTTTTTAAAATTTTTATTAATAATTTTTATTTGTTTTGGCAATGGAATCGGATTTTACTTTTTTTTTTATTTGGGTGGATTTTTGTCAGCTGTGCTGCAGCCTGTGCTAGAGAAGGAAGAACAGAAGAAGAAGAAGAAAGAAAAGAAGAAAAGAACAGAGTGAAGGTGCAGAATTAAAGTAAGTATTGTAATTTGTAGTTCATGATTCACTTTTCCAGCTGCAATACTACCTTCTCAGCTGATAATTTACATTGTTTGCAAACTATGTCCCACTGAATACGCAGCAGGATGGAAACACAAGACTATTTAGATAGGCAAGCTCTTTGTAGCCTTTAAATTCATGGTGTAACATAGCTCAGGACTGATGCAGCCCAATTCACACGGCAAGTGCAGGTCTCACAGTACATCTACAGTACCTAAAACCAAGGGTTCAAGTGGGGGATGGAGGGATGTCATTCTATCATAGTGTAGTGGTTTCAGCCAAAATGTTGTTTCAAAATGGTGTAAAATAATTTAAGCATTGTGTTAGTAGTGCAAATATAACTGTTAACTTAAAAACTGAAGAAAAATGAATGCATAAAACTATCCATAGGACTGTTTTAAACTGATCACTTCTTGAATCAGGAAGAGAGGATTTCTGCATAGATTAGTTGTTATAGCTAATTATGTCATTAAATGTTGTATAAAAAAGAGGGTTATAGCTCTATGAAACCAAAGAAGCTTGTCCCTCATATTCAGAGTGGAAATGGCTGCCAGTAACGTTGGTTCTAGGCATTACAGTGCAGTAAGGAAGAATTGTCGTTAACTTTTCAGTGGTGACTTAGGCATCTTCCTTTTAAATGGATTAAGGTGGGCAGACTCTACAAGATACCAACTGAATGTTTCGGACTTTGATTCTTTATTTTTGCCAATTCAGGAATGAATTATTGAATGTTTTTGGAAGTAACTGTTGCCTAGTTTATGGAAAAAAGGTACTGTACATCTCCCTTTTATCCAGAAAGCTATTTTGGTGTGCGATATTGAGTATGGGAGTCTATGCCACTGCCTTTTGTATCATCGAAAAAAAAATGAAAATTGTTAGGAATCCTTGGACTTTGATGTGTTATGGGTACAGTACATTTTTATCAAAGTTACCAATCCTCAAAGAATTTTCCAGTGTCAGAACTGATCAAGTACATTTTGTCATGTATTGGAGAAGTGAAAGTGGGCCACATCAAATATTAAGTGTGACTGGGTATTAATGCTAAAATGTTTGCTTGTAGTAAACATTTCATCACTGGGTTGAGTATGTGCTTTTACTAATGGTTTCTGTTTAAAGTAAGAGGTAGAGAAAGAGTGTGTGTGTGTGTGTGTGTGTGTGTGTGTGTGTGTGTGTGTGTGTGTGTGTGTGAAATGCCCCAGTTGCTATATACTGGTGGCTAGAGAGAACATGTACCTTGAACCTTTGTTGTAGGTGGCAAGGGCCTGAATTCCCTACCCACCACCATTCTTAAAAGCTTGCAGATTTTTGCCTCATATTTGTTCTGTTTGGTTCCTCATAAAATCTGTGGTTTCTGTATTATTGCTTCCTTATATAGTCAGTAGTGCAGTGGTGCACTGCTAGCATTGTTGCTTGACAGCTACAGGTTCTCTGGTTTGATTCTTGGCTGGGGTGCTTTGTGTGTGGAGTTCTGCATGTCCTCCCATCTTACTAAAGCATGTGTCTGGAGTGTTTCTGTCTGGGCCTCTGTTTGGCTTTTGTTCCAAGTCAGACTTTCCTGGTTAACAATTGTTAAATAAATAAAAACAACAGGCATTTGAATTTCAGACTTCAGAAAGTACATGGTAACACAAAACCTTTTATTCTAGCAATTTTCTAAGTTTATAACATGGATATTTTTAAATTTGTCCCTATTTTTAGGACTGTATTCCCCCATTATTGGCTTCATCCAGGTTTTTTGTGCTAAGGTTGAGAGCTATGGTGAGAACTGAATTCACTGAATATGTTTGGGGGCTGTATTCCCCCATTACTGGCTTTGTTCATGTGTTTTTTGCTAAGAGGTTGACAGCTATGGTGAGAACTGAATTCACTAAATGCTAGCCATTTAAGTTTAATTTTATTCTAACAACTTTCCAACATTATACAAACAATGTTTAAAATGTGTCCCTGGTTTTTGGGCTTTTGCCCCCCCCCCCAGTAAATCTTGACTTTTTCCAGATTTCTTGTGCTGCAAAGTTCAGAGATACAGCTGAGTGTCGAGTGGATTTTACAAGGAGCCGAGAGCTGCAGGGGAACAAAAGTTTAGTGCTGCTTATGCTGATTCTACTTGCATTGTTAATAGTACAATAGGTAATGTACTTGCTTTTGATGTAGAAGGCTGTGGGTTCTACTCCTACAGGAGGTGGATGTATTACTGATACTGTACTGTGTTGTAAAGGGGGTTGGATGCTGCAGTCCTTTTTGGTGAAGATACCTAGTAACTATGAACCTGTTATCAGTTTGCCATCCATTCCCTATTGCAATATTACTAGCTTATCATATTTTTAATGCAACATAGGCAATTTATTCCTCAAGGGCAACAGGCACTGTATTTGTAGATGAAACAATGAAAAATAAAGTTGTTTGCTAGCAGCAACCTCTTCATTAGTTACAGATTTCTTTAATGTTGAATTATTTAGATGACATTTACCTCGTGATTGTGCATATTTACTGATACTGGTAGACTGTAGAAGTTTGAGTAGACTTTTATGATGGAAATGTTCTGAATTGGGCAGTTTTGTCATAATTGGTGCATGCATTTTGTTTCATTGTTTACTGGACAAATTTTCAAAACAATAAATTTAAAACGCCCTTTAACAACTGTACTATATTGTACAAGGAATACAATTTAATACAATCAGGAAGGCGAACACATGTATGTTTCGTGTGCAAGGGGCCTATGATTAGAAAACAGCCCAAAGTCAATCTTTATCTGCTACCAGCAAAATGTATTTTCTTTGAATGTGGGTTTCAGTGCTGTTTCAATGAATGTGAGTTTCAAGGGCAGAGAAGTTTTAATGCTAAGTCTATTTTCATTGTGAGACTGCATTGCTTTGTTCAGAAGATATCTATTAGTATTTGTGCTGTAAAATGCAAAATAAAACTTTTAAATGCAATCAAAATCATTGCAGAAGTAAAGCAGTATGCACATTACTGTGTTTATGGTAAATGGGGCGAAATAACCAAGGAATGGGACATTGGAATGGCTGCAGGGGGGAGGCTCCATTTGACCATGATTTTGTGAGGGGGGGAAGGGCAGCCAACTCAAAGACATCCCCAGCTGAATATATACCTCTCAACTGTCCAGATTTTTGCAGAATTAATAGATTTTTGCTTCTTAGTTTTGGTTGGTTCCTCATAAAATTTGTGGTTTTCTGGCAAATCATTTAGGAATGAAGTGACAAAATAATGACAGACATTAAGTTTCAGACATCATAACCTTCAGAAAAATGCATGCTAAAGCAAGACCTGTTATTCTATCAACTGTCTTAAGTTTATACAAGAGCAATTTGTAATACTGTTTGTATGTTCCCCCAATATATTTGGCCTTGTCCAGATTTCCTGCATTATGAGGTTGAGAGGTACATGCAAATAAATCACTTTATAGAATTAGGAATATCCAAACCTCTCAACTGTCCTCACTTTTGGCTCAAAATGTTGCTCTCCCCCTAATAATCCCTCCACAAAATGGCAATTTTGGAAGAAAACATGCAGGGTTTACAATTATAAATAACTGTAATGATTAGAGTCATAGATTACTTTTATTTCATAAATGTATGTAGATTCTCTTATTTTGTCAGCTGCTCAAGTTAACAGTACTAATATTAAAAAGGTGTCCCTTCTTTGACAGGTTCCCAGCTGCATTGTGTGGCAATTTTATATTTTTGCATCACATTTTTGGTCCATTTTTCATAAAACTGTGGTTTCTGGCAAATTAGTGGCTAATCATTAAAGACTGAAGTTAGAAAATAATGGCAGACATTTGAGTTTCAGATTTCATACCCTTCAGACAATTCATACTAATGCAAGACCTACTACTATTCTATTATCTTTCTAAGTTTATAAGAGAAATATTTAAAAACTGTCCTTATTTTTGGGCCTGCGTCCCACTTCTTTGTATGACTTTGCCCATATTTCTTGCTTTGAGGTTGAGAGGTATGAGTGTCAGAGCCATCACCGTCAGCCAGAGACATTTCAAATTGTGACATACTTGTTGCACCCCACTCCCCCATGTAGTGACTCTGGATGTGTCCAAGCAAGGCAAGGAGCAGTTATGCAGTGCAAGTGTGCAGAGTATTCCCCCATACAAGGTAGACACAAGTACGACAGTGGCTTTTCATCTCTCCTTGATTCTGCAGAATGTTCTGGTTTTCTGTCATATTTTTATACTGTTGATTTATGCTTCTTATTATTCAGAAAATGCATGCTGTTGCAGTGCCCTGTTGCTCTGTGTTTAGGTAGCAATGCTTTAATGACCATCAGGTTCATAGGTTCATAGGTTCATAGGTTCATACTAGGCTATCTGCCCAAGGGCATTTATAAGCCTAGCCCATAGTTATGTGGCTTTCGCCACCCCTTTAGTTTGAATAAAAACTATGCCTATCATTTTGCTGTGCCTCTGTCAAGCAGTGACGCTGAAGTAATCCCTGGGGTATATCTGCAATCTCCCAACAAGGTAAGCTTGTCTGAGATTGTAAGATGCAAGTAAGCTTTAATAAGAATACTTTTAAAGAATTACCAACATTGAAAGCCTTTTTGTTGTTGCCATGCAGAGAATATTTACATAACTAGATAACATATAAGCCTTGGGTATTGAATTGCATATGACAGTATTTGTAATAAAGGACAGGATTACAGTATTTTCAGAAGCTCATTACATTTGTTGGAGACTTGCAATCATCTTGCAGGCTGTACCCATAAACTAAACAATGCCAGTCCATCATGTGTGGCCCATAACTTGTGCAGTAATCCTTTAAGCAATTTATCTTGTGCTTGTTTCTTGTTTGCTGTTCATTTTTTTACTTTGATCATGTCTTCCCCACAGGCAGCAGGTGTTTTTTGGATAAACATTTTTACAAGTGGGGGTATCACAGAGATTTCTACTTTCAACATGTTACTTGGTAATTTTATAAAGCTGAATATAAATTATAATTAGAACTGCAGTGCAAGGAGAAGTGGTTTGAGTTGAGTGCTGCTTGTTTTTTTTTTATACTTGATTTTGACTGGCATTCCAGTAATGTATTTAAAAAGTAATTTATTTTTTTCATGCCTCACAACCTTTGTGTTTCCATCTAGATATTAAGTAAGCTGTTATATAGCCAATGCATTAAAATATTTTTTTCTTCTCCACTTCATTTTGTTTTGATTGGACTCTCGTAATGATGGTTTGGCACGCAGGGCAGCGTATTTAATTAAAGTTCCAGTTGTTGTGGTTTTGAGCATAGCGCCACCCCTTTCTAGTTGGCCACACCCCTCCCCATTGGCCCCACCCATTCAGCTGTCTCCTGCAGCCCCCCTTTAATTTGAAGTCACCAGCCACCACTGGAGAAAAGTAATGGATTAACAATGATCTATAACACTTGTCCTAAACAGTCAGAAATAGCCACATCCACTGTTCCACTGGGGCTGTAATCAAGCTCAATCATCACTCCTTCAGCCATGTCCCACTCAGCAGAAAAACAAAAACCAGAATCAAACTGAGCAGGTAAAAGCTGATTCAATACCAAATTCAAAAGCAGCAAGTAAAACAAAAGAACCAGCTAACAACACTGTATAAAACCACTTGTTTAATTCAAAAAATAAAAAGAGTAAAAAATATATAACAGATGTGCGCTTTCACACCAGAGGTGCTGCATCAGATCTAAAAACAAACAAACAGTGCTTAAATACAGCCAGGAAAGTTCAAAATCACCTGGTCAAGTCACGTGACCTCAACAAGGGTTTTAAATGTTTATGCTCATTTAATCTTTTCCCTTTGTCAAATTGTAAAATTAACATCTATTTAACTTCTAAGCATTCTGTTTTTAATATCACCTCCTCTGGCTCCTACATTCTATAATTACAAAACTAAAAACTTAAAAGAATGTTCAATACCAGTGTTACAAATATGCTTATATAAACCATTACTACTGTCACATCTGCTTATTTCATACAAGTGTTCCCTGATACGATTCTTCAACATTCAATTTGTTTTACCAACATAGTAACATCCACATTGATCAAAAACAGCCAGATAGATCAGATTGCTACTAGTATAGTTGGCATAGAAATTGAATTTAAAAGTATGCCCAGTAACAAGATATAAAATGGTATCAACAATTTGAATGTACTTACACATGTTACATAATATAATGGATGTGTCCCTTTCATAATCTTACTGACATTCAGTTTAAATCACTTTTTGAGATGATTTCAAATTAGCATGTTTACGTGCATCCTGCAGATAAAGGACGTGCTATCATGCTTATGGATACTACCAAATATCTTAAAAATAAGCAGATGTGACAGTAGGAATACTTAATATAAGCATATTTGTAACACTGGTATTGAACACTCAAGTTTTTAGTTTTGGAAATATTGAATACAGGAGCCAGAGGTGATATTAAAAACAGAATGCTTAGAAGTTAAAAAGATATTAATTTTACAGTCTGACAAAGGGAAAAGATTAAATGAGTTTCTTCTTCTTTTGGCTTTTCCCGGTTAGGGGTCGCCACAGCAGATCACTTGTCCGCTCATGATTGGCAGTGGAGTTTTACGATTTTGAGTTGCTAGCCCGGTGCCCACCCTTCCACAGAAGGCACACACGCACTCTTGCCTAGGGCCACTTTAGAGTGTCCAATCCACCTACAGCATGTCTTTGTAATGTGGGAGGAAACTGGAGCACATGGAGTAAACCCACACGACAACAGGGAGGACATGCAGACTCTGCACAGAAGGCACCCCAGCTGAGGATCGAACCAGAGAACCTCTTTCTGTGAGGTGGCACCGCTAATGGCTGCACCACCGTAACCGCCCAAAAGATTAAATGAGTATATACCTTTAAAACCCTTGCTGAGGTGATGTGAATTGACCAGTTGATTTTGAACTTTCCTGGCTGAATTTAAGCACTGTTTGTTTTTAGATCTGATGAAGCACTTTTGTTTTGAAAGTGCTCATCTGTTATATATTTCTTACTGTTTTTATTTTTTGGATTAAACAAGTGTTTTATACAGTGCTGTGTTAGCTGGTTCTTTTGTTTTACTCGCTGAAGGATAGAATGATTTTTGGATGAAAACTGTGTTAGATATTTTTCTTACTTGCCTATTTGTGGGCTAGAAGACTGTCTATGGACTGGCTTCTAGAATGAATTTTAGTTATGCTGAAGTTGAATTATAAGCTCAGAGCCTGGTTTCATATGAATCTGAACATGAAGAAATGGAATGAGAATTGGCATATCTTTGTTTTTATGTCTTATGACAGTTTTACATAATTCTGTTTTCTGATCTTTCAATATTGTTGTGGAATAGTGATGTTTTCAGAGTACTAATGAAATAGGTTGCGTGTTTTGAAAACAAATGTTTTATTTGGTGGCAGTTCTGATATATACTATGGATGTACTTTTTTTCTCTTTGGTCATTTTTGTCATGTTCAATAAAGTGTTACAAAATTAAAGCAAAATTCATAGTCTGATGGGTAATATTATATATGTAAAATGTTAAACTGGTATATATCAAAAATGTGGTTAAAAATAGGAGAGCTTTTTAATGTAAAAAGTAATAAACATGATTACAGGAAACCAATTAAATATAAGAAAATACCATGTACAAAGGGATGCTGAAAGATAATGTTTGAAGTAATTGCAGAAAATAACACTAAAATGATTTGGTAATCCGTGACACAAATCAGTAGGGAAAAAGTCAGAGACTGGTAAGCAAGTGAGGAGACTTTGTGAGAATTTCATACCTAGATTGTGCAGTATGCTATGCTATGCCATACAAAGGGTTTTGGATACCATGCAGTGTGTTGCTGATTCAAGGAGATCTTGCTGATTAGTAGGCCAGATCAGCTGCACTGAGCAGCAAGATCCTCTGTAGTTCTATATAAACATGGCAGCATGAAAGTGTGGCCTAGCTAATTAAGTCATTGGGAATCTTGTTGCACTACACTCGCAGGAGTTTTGCGCAAATATGATGATTCATGTATATGCACATTATACAAGATCAATGAAGTGCAGTGTACAAAATGTGCAAGTGTCCTTGGCTGATTAAGTGTACTTATACAACACAAATCAAGAAAATGACAGGCTCAGGTAAGAAGAAGACCATAAGGTAAGTGGGAGTGGATATGTATTTCATAATGAAACCCCTTTTTCCTATTTTCTACACGGTGTAGGGATATTACATCAGCTGCAGCTATCTGGCTCAATTCAATGCCACTCTGCCTTCTTAGACAGTCATGCCAGGCTGTTTCATGTTTTCTCTTCACAATCCATCCATCTCTTTGTCTTTATGAGAAAGTGTTCATAGAACTGTGGATGAGAATGGGTAAAATGGCTATGAAGTATCTGACAGTCAAACACAACTGATACATCATTGCCTACCTTCATAACATCTGTTGTTCCATGAGGCTCCATCCTGTGAATACTTTCTTTCTCATATATGAGAGTTATATGTTGCAAAAAAAAAAGTGTGTTAGTCAATGATAACCTTTTTTTCATAGCCTGAAACATCTGAAACTGTGGTGCAAAATTAAATGGTGGGCTCCCTTCACCTGCCATATGAAATTAGAATATTAAAGAAAAATAGGTTGTGTAGAAAATGTAGGGCCCTTGTTACTCAAATCATGAAGTTTTTTTTCCATTAGTCCTGACATTATGCCTTGAAAAAGACAAGTTATTGACAAAAAATACTGAGATAAAGTTTATTTTTTTTAGATTTCTGACAAGATGATGACCCAGCTTGAACTGCAAAAATGTGCTACTAAATGTGAAAGACAATGTAATGCAATGCAAACAGAAATGGATGCTTGTTGTGCTCTAGTTATTATATGAACCAGCTGTTAGATGCAGGAAACAGAGCACCAACAAATTCTCTATTCTAAAATGTTTGTGCTAGTCAGATAAACCCATAACAGTAATTAAATGATGTAAGTACATTAGAATCTGCTTAAAGTTGATCACGACCTTCCTTGATTACATTACTTTACAAGGCCACATGATAGTGATATGAGTGCAAGTAAGGAAGTGGATTTCAGAGACGCTAAACACATAGCCAGCTGTGCAGATTATTCAGATATCTCTGTGGACTGAGGTCGTAAGAATTCTGGTAACTACTCAAAGGAATATAGATTATTTTGTTGCACTGTGTACAATGATAATTTATAAAAATAATGACCAGACTAGGTGGACTGAGGTACAAGACACTGGCACAGCCTGATATATAACACAGGGGAGGTAGAAGAATAAATGAACCTATGAACTGGACATACTGTATTTTTGCATTTGGTGACAAGTAGAAAAGGTGGGCATACCTCCCAAACTCTTAGAACAAGAAATCTGGACAAATCCATGAATAAAAGTGGTACAAAGGCCCAAAAGTAGGGAGAATTTTTAAATATTGCTCTTACAAACTTAGAAAGTTAATAGAACAACAGGTTTTACATTAGCATGGATTTTTTGATTCGTATGAAGTCTGAAACTCAAATGTCTGTCACTATGTAACTTCAGTCTTGAATGATTTTCCACTAATTTGCTAGAAAACCACAATTTTTTGAAAAACGAACAAAAAATATGACACAAAAATCTGGACAGTCTGTGAAGATCTGTATACTTGAGAGGTATGGAGGTTTGTCTTAAGAAGATAAAGCAAAGGAAGCAGGCGATGACACTGATGACAGTGGGAACAGGATGATTAAAGAGTATTATTTCATAATGAAATAAAATGAAAAATGCAGTAGGAGAAAATAAGTGTAAAGGTGAATTTCAAGTACATCAGATGGGAAAAATAGGGCTGGGTAAGGGTGATGATTTTGAGATGGCGATAATACCTTAATGGATTTAGCAGAGAACTAATCACTTTCTTCAAACAATTTCATGTGTGTACCTTGTCTTCTATCAAAGCAAATAAGTCTGCCACCAATTTATAAAGCTCTAGGACACCAGAAATTTTCTATCAGCTATCTAAGTACTTCACAGTATCCTCTGCAAACCTGTAATAATTACCAGTATCTTGTAGCTGTGGGCAGCAGCACAGACTCTACATGGTGCCCTATAGGGGGAAGAGTTGTATAGACCAACAGCTTTGGGCATCTACTGTGGTGCACAGTATCCTTAAGATAGGAGAACACAGATCACAGACTGCACCGTGGCAGAGCTAGCCACTCAACAGTGTGAAATATGGTTCTAGGTGATTTGGTCATGTTGACTAATGTCACCAAAATGGGCATGGGTAGTTACCGGTGATAAGTGGGTTGAGGACCCGGCCTACTCTCACCCACGCCAGGGACCCTTGCTAATTGTGGGAGGAGTATATTTTCCCCTATTTGCCAGTGTGTGCCTGCCATAAGCTACTGGCTGGCTGGTGTCTAGTTGCCCAGCCCGGGTTACCTGGGATAGCTCTATTGAGCAAAAGCTGGATGTAAAATCAACCAACCTGCCAAACATGAACTGAGAATTGCTACGCTTAATGTAGGTTCACTGACAGGATGCAGCTTGGAAGTGAATGACATGATGATACGTAGGAGGCTAGACATCCTATGTATCCAAGAGATGAGATGGAAGGGCAGTGCAGCAAAGCCACTTGGCTTCGTATTCATACTCTACTACTCTCAGGTGGGGGACAGGCTAGAAATGGTGTAGGAATTGTGGTGAGAGAGAGGCTAGAGAAGGCAGTGAGGGGTATTATCAGAATTAATGATAGACTCATGGCAATCAGACTCCAGTGTAATGATAGAGTAGTATTCATAATCTCAGCCTATGCCCCACAGCAGGGTTGTGACAGTGAGGAAAAGAATGCATTCAGACAACAGTTGCAGTACCTACTAGATAAAGCAGGACAACATGAATTGGTGTTGATAATGGGTGACTTGAATGCACATATCGAGACGGACAGAACAGGATATGAGGACTGCCTGGGTCCACATGGGTGGAGTAAAAGGAATCAAGAAGAAGCCATTCTGGACTTCTCTCTGGCAAATGGCTTGATAGTAGCCAACACATGGTTCAGAAAGAGAGACAGTCACAAGATCACATACAAGAGTAGTCAACATGCAACTCAGGTAGACTTCCTCCTAGTAAGGAAAAGGCACTGGTGTAGAATCCACAATTGCAAAGTCATCCCCAGTGAAACAGTTGGCCCACAGCATAAACCATTTGTTGCCACAATCAGCTGAAAGCAGTGGTCAGAAGGTCAGAGACCAGGCTGAAGACCTGGAAGTTGACTGGAGAGAAAGTACAGCAGTTCAAGGAATTACTCGGGGCTCTAGCACCCCAAGAAGAGGAGGAAATAGGTGGAGTTGAAGACGAGTGGCAACTCTTAAAAACAGCATGTGTTAGGACTACAGAAAAGATATGTGGCCGAGCCAAGTATGGAAATAAGGTACATAAGGAAAGCTGGTGGTGGAATGCAGAAGTCCAGGAAGTCATCAAAAGAAAGCAGTGCAGGAAAAAATGGGACATAGAAAAGACTGACCAGGCTAGGAAGGACTACTGGTTGGCTAACAAAGAAGTTAAGAAAGGAGTTGCAATACCAAAAAATAGGGTATCGGAGGCACTGTTCCAACTTCTGGAAAGTGACTCAGGAAGTGGCACAAAGAAACTATATCAGGTTGCAAGACAAAGACAGAAAGATAAAGAAGATAATCAGAGACCCTTCATAAGGGATGCCAGCAACACCCTGCTCACCAGTCAACAGGACATCAAAGGCAGATGGAAGGGGTATTTCCAGCATATTCTGAATGAAGAAAACCCCACAGAAGCTGTACTGCCCCAGAAACAGCCTACAATTAGAGAAGAAGAGGAGGCCACCTTAGAAGAAGTAAGAACAGCACTAAGGAAGTTGAAGTGAGGGAAAGCAGCAGGATCAGATAAGGTCACAGCAGATATGATAAAGATGCTGGGTGAGATGGGGAGAAATGTCTCCTGAGGGTACTCATAGCAGTGTGGAGAGAAAGGCGTATCCCAGATGACTGGAGAATAAGCATACTTGTGCCAGTGTACAAGAACAAAGGGGACATCCACAACTGTGGGTAGTACAGAGGCATCAAACTCCTACCACACTGAATGAAAGTTCTGGAGAGAGAGTGAATGATAAACGGATATGCAGAGTAGTAGAATGTAAGATGGGAGATGAACAGTTTCAATCAGGATGCAGCACAATTGACCCGATGTTTGCCTTGAGACAGATACTTGAAAAGAAGCTAGAAATGAGGAGAGAGTCCAACAGGGCATTCCTAGACTTGGAGAAAGCATATGGCAAGGTCCCAAGAAAGCTAATCTGGGCAGTACTGCAGTGGTTGGAAGTCACGGAAACATTAGTAGAATTAGTGCAGGCTATGTACAAGGACCCAATGACTCAAGTATGAACAGTGTTCAGCCTCACAGAGGGGTTCCCAGTTGGTGTGGGTGTACATCAGGGTTCAGCTCTGAGCCCACTGCTGTACATACTGGTGATGGACTACATTAGCAAACAGGTTGGAGGGGATGGATCAACAAAGCTGCTGTATGCAGACGATGTGGCAGTACAGGCAGACTCTGAGCTACAACTTCAGCAAAGGATAGAAGAATGGAATGCAAATCTAAAGGCACATGAGATGAAACTAAGCACAGATAACATGGTGGTAATGGCAGCAATTTGGGGAGATCAAAAGAAGCTGAGAATAGAGATAGAAGGGAAGATAGTGGAACAGGTAAACAGCTTTAAGTATCTGGGAGGGGTGATTGAGGAGAACGGTGGTGTGAATGAAGAGGTCAAAGCTAGAATCAGAGGGGCTGCAGCCAACAGGCAGAGAGTGCCAGGTGTAGTCTATGACAGAAGAATGCCAAAGAAGCTGAAAAGCAAGGTGTACAAGACAGTGGTGTGACCAGTACTACTGTATGGTACAGAAACCTGGGCAGTAAAGGCAGAACAGTTGAAGAAGCTAGAGGTGATGGAAATGAAGTGCCTGAGAAAGGTGGTAGGATGCACACTGTGGGACAGATGAAGAAATGAGGACATAAGAGCAGAAGCCAAAGTATCTCCAATTGCAGAAAAGATTAAAAAGAACAGATTGTGGTGGTTTGGGCATGTGTAGAAAAGCAGAAGATGATCTGGTGAGGAAGATTTGGGACAGACAGGAAGAAGGTTGAAGGAAACAAGGACATCCAGCAAAGAGATGGATGGATTGTGTGAAAGAAGATCTGCAACAATCAGGCAAGAGTGTTGAAGAAGGCAGGAGTGTGTCACTGAATCGAGAGAGTTGGCGACAGTTAACACGCTACCCTGACCCAATGTACAAAAAAATGGGAAAAAGGGGGCTGATAATGATGATAATGATTGTGCTTGCTTACCAGATCACCCCAAATATTTTTATCTGTATAGGTCTTAGTCACTATAAAACAAACACAACAAGAAAAGCATGTGTGATCAAAGCCAACAGTGAAAAGTCACATTAAGGAGCATCTAGCAAAATAATACCATATACATAGCCGGTTCAGATATTCAAATCTCATCACCTAGAAAGGGCAAAGAGGGGATTGGTGTAATGAAATAGGAAGAAGGAAACTGAAGTGGCAACTGTCACTAAATGCCAACCAACCACCTGGTATCAATGACCACCTATCCTTGGTGCCTGTAGTTTTTGAACAACTTTTAACAATTAAGTTGGAAAAAATTTATACCAAGTGTATTTTTGTTAATTTTAACTTGCATTTTTAACCTGTTACTTTAAAATGTTAATTGATTCAGGAAATGTCAGCTATTTAAATCATGATGCAATGCATTTAAACGGTTTTGAAAAAGTGTGGGACTTGATCATATGAAAGCACTTACCTTATCTTTTGTACGGAATATTCAAGCAATGGGTTGTTTTTTACTTCATTGATTTTATGTGCTTTTACTATTACATCAGTTTGGTGGATTCTTAAAGGATATTTGCTGTTAGTATCTACTAATAAATTGCAGAATGGAACTTTCATTTTTGTCTGGGTTTCTGGGTTCCTGAGTCAGTTTACAGGAGTGTTTTTCATTTTAAATGTCACTAAATAGATAAATAATAAATGACTGTTTGGCTGCATCCCTTGTAGTTCCACATAAGTCTTTAAATAACACAGCAATGTATATTAGGTGCCCGACAGTTTGCAACCGTCCCTTCTGACATTAGGCAGTGTAGTCTGACTGTGTCTTGCAGTCATCTAAAGCTCTTTTTTTTTTTACAAAAAGCAGAATAGTCCTATCCATGTATTGTCATTTAAAGGGTATAATTCAGTTTGTTCATGAAGCTGCATGTCCATGCTTGCTGGAGCTCACACATGTGCTCTTAGCAATTATCTGCATTTGGATATTATCATCATTATGTAATTACATTCCCATTTATCATGGAGTATTATTCAAGAAATAAGAAACAATAAAATTATTGCTAAATCCATTATGGTACATAAAAATAAAACTGAAAAAACGAATAGCTTTCATTTCCAAGGTCACATCATACCTATTGGCATCTCCACAGTCAGAGAAAGCATGTTTCTGAATCCCAGGCAAATGTATCAAAGAAGTGTTTTGGTGTTTGTGGTAGTGCTGCCTAAATAATTCCACTTCTTTAGAAGCATTGAGACATGCTAAGGGACAGATCTGTATGACGCATATGCTGTGAACATATGCAAAATACAATTATCTAAGGAATATTTAACACTTGATCAATCAAGAAACATCCAGTATCAATAGAAATAACAGCCAAAAGCAGGCTCAAAGGAAATTATCAAGTAAAAAGTAAGAAGCTTATAGCCCAAGCATTAACTTAAGAAACTCATTCATGAATATCAGTGGGGAATGAACTGTTTTCATGATTGTGGTTAGAGATTCCTTGAAAACCAGTAGAAAACGTGTAACATACGTAACTGCTAAGAGCATGTGTAAGTGTAACTCAGCAATACTATGGGAATGGAAGGAAGCTACAATACAAGGCTTCCTAGAGAGTGTTTCTATGCAATTTTATTAATTGAAATGGGGAGAAAACTGAACGATAGGAAGGTAGGAAACAAGGAATAGCAAACAGAGAAATACAAACGCAAGGACACAGGGCAGAGAATAGTGGCTGGAACAAGTGAGGAGGAGGCTATACTTTTTTTGGGACAGGTGTCTGTTTTTTTGGGTTAACTAGGGAAAGACCTAAGGGGGAAGGCTGGGTATGGAAAGCGTGTATGCGCATGGAAGTATGGGCACACAGACAAAAAAAAAAAGATGGGGGGGTGCTAATACAAAAAGGGAGGTGACAGTAGATGTATTCACATATAGACGGGAGAAAGACAAGTGATGGTGGAGAGGATTTGACAGCAGTTGGGGGAACACTGGGATAAGTTCATATGGTACTGAAATCCTGACTTCACTGCTACAGTTAGACCGAGGAAGTCAGTCATCACACTGACCATCCTCCCTGCTGTGACCTGTCTGAAATGGTGGAGAAAGTAATGCTAGGATGTGATGCAACTGTTAGCTGCAGAAAGACCCTCACCAGGTGGCTAAGATAGGCTTCAAGTTACCAAACCACAAAGTCCTTGAACACCTCTTACATCTCCCTCTGAGTGATGAACTCTGCCCCTCCCCCCAGTTGTATCACTAGAGGGCTCTAGAACCCTTCCTTTCCTGTAATCAACCATCAGCGTCAGTAGGGATGCCACCAGGTCACCTCTTGTCTCAGAACCATTGCCACTTAATGGGAAGGAAGGCCTGCAGATGGTAAGCTGGCAGGAGATGGAAAGCTTCAATGCATGCCACAGCTAGAGTTGAAGTATATGCTGCAAGAAGTAGTAACATAAATGGAAAAAAAATTAAATACATTTTTATAGATAAATGTATATATACAACTTATTAGGGATAGCAACAAAGACAAAGAAGCATTACTACTATGACCCATACCTTCTGGTGTACTAAGAATTTTCCTAGGTATGCTACTGTTCCAGGGCCGATACTGCAGACTTTCTATACAGACTCAAATGTTCCCACTGGAAGATTTGCATAAAAGGGTGCAACAGCATCACTGAACTCTTATCCATTCATGGAGGGAGGGTAGTACAGTTGTGTAAAATCTTACCATAATGGTAGACTTCCTTCTCGTTACTGTTTCAGTATTCCTTACAATAGGGACCCCTGCCAAGGGTGGCCAACCATCCGGCCAGTATACCAAAGCTTTTAGGTTGCTAATGATGACGTACATCACACACATACTCCCCACATACAGTGTAGAGCATAAAGGTAATGTCTGTGTGTACCATCCTTAGAACTGAGACCCCGAGTAGGAATGTCACTCGAAGAATTAGAGCAGTACCATTGTCACCCAGAAGGGAAAAGAATGAGGGGGAGAAAGGAGGGAGTGAATACTGCAACAGTAAAGAGAAGGGCATCTACAGCTATGGTAAGATTATACACAACTGCACTATGTCCTTCCATTTCACTGTTGCAGTAGTTGTTACAATCAGGAGAGTGCATCCTAAACATGTCATCAGAAAAAATGTGTCTATATGGAATCCAATCCTATCACCCACAGTGTCAGTTGAAAAGTGGACAGGTGAGGATGGATGAAAGATCCCTTGTCTTGTGTGAGTATGCCCACCCTGTGAGATAACTTGTGATGACCGCCTTGGCTAAATGCAGAAGAAGAGAGAACCGATGGTGTCTGGGGCAAAAGGGAATCACCAGCAAGATTTTGGAAGAATCCTGTTTTATCTTGGACAGGACTTTTGGAATGAGAGGAAGAGGAGGGAAGGCTTAAAGAAACCTTCGCTTTCCAGGTAAAAGAGAGGGAGTCCACCTTCCAGACCAGATGATGTGGAACTTTGGCCCAAAAAAAAAGTAAGTTGTCTGTTCAAAGGGAAGGCAAATAGATTTAGTTGAGGAGTACCCTACTGGTGGACAATGTTCAGAAACACATCCCTGTGAAGCATCCACTAATGGGATTGTGGTATGGACCTACTCAGAGTCTTGCCTAAATGTTCTGACCTGAGGAAATGTAAACTGCCTTTACTGCCACTTGATGGTGGATAGTAGCTCCCACACAAAGTGCTAACCTGCACAGGAGATGAGACCTTGTCTCTTTTTGCTTGTTGACATACCCCATAACTGTGGTATTGTCTGCCAGAACCTTGATGAGCACTGGAACAAAAAGAGGATGGAAAAGCCTGAAAAGCCAACAGAAGAGAACTGATCTCACTGGCACTGATGTTGTCTTTCCTTTGTTGAGGCAACCAGAGGCCCTGCACTTTTAGAGAGCCAAAGGAAGCTCCCTATCCCATGTCTGAAGCATCTCAAAATAGCTCTTGAATGGGGATGAGAGGTTGAAAAAGAAGCCCTGGATTAAGGGACAGATGCAGAATCCACCACTGAATTTCGAGCTTGAGACGCAGAAGAAGATGGACTATGAAATCTAGAGGGTGAGAGTGCTGAAACCATTGAAGCTTTCTCATGCAGTGTTTAGCTGCAGAGAGCATAGGAATGGTGGACAGGCCATGAAACCCAGAGCTCTTAGAATTTTCCTGGCTTTAACTTTGGCCACAGAAGAAGAAGAGTTAGAAAGAAAGCAATCAAAGTTAAGGCGTTTGGAGGAGGCAAGGACGTCATCATTGGAATAGTCTGGATCCTGCACCCCAGAAACACATGATCCTGTGAGGGAGTCAGGAAAGACTTTTGGAAATTTATAGTCAACCCCAGGCTTTGCAGGAGGGAA
This sequence comes from Protopterus annectens, assembly GCF_019279795.1. Taxonomy (NCBI): domain Eukaryota; kingdom Metazoa; phylum Chordata; order Ceratodontiformes; family Protopteridae; genus Protopterus; species Protopterus annectens. The sequence continues at coordinate 358,121,046 of NC_056749.1, forward strand.
ATGGAAAAATGAAGATGCTGCAGTAGAATTTCTGGAGAAGATGCCTGAAAAAGTAGTTCATCCCAGTAGGGAAACACTTGTAACCCCTTTGACCTGCAAAAGGAAATCACAGCAGTGAGGTATTTGGCAAACACCCTTGGAGCATGAGGCATTTGGTAAACACCCTTGGAGCAGTAGAAAGGCCAATGTCAAAGCCAAGGACTGAAAATGCCAGGAAGCAACAGAGAAATGTAAAAACTCCCTAAGAAGGGGATGAATTGGGATATGAAGATAAGCATCCTTGAGTTTCAGAGAAACTAGAAAAAGCATGAGGAAGCATGAGAGGAAACAAGGTCTAAAGGGAAAACATCTGAAAGGAAGGGACCTTCAGAAAGGTCTTTAAATGAAAGAGATCCAGAATGGGTCTCCAAATGCCCTATTTCCTGGGGACCAAGGACATTCTGGAATAAAACCCGGTCCCTGAGTTGAGACCTTGAAGCACCTCTGCAGAAAAGGCTAATTGTTACTGAGAGGGTTGAGGAAAGCCCCTGAAAGGGGAGATGGATTTCCAGACCATGTAATACCCATGGAAAATGATATAGGACCCCAGGAATCTTGAGTAATCTTTCCCCAAACAGGAAGAGACAGGGAAAGATGAAAAGAAAGAGGAATATGGCTAAGAAGTACAGGATAGTCAGACAGCACGTTTTTTCAGGAAAAGGAGATTTCTGCATAGAAGTAGTCTAGGCAGCTTTAGCAGAAGGAGCCCATCTTCCACCCTTTTTAGCTTTGTAGGCAGTCTCTCCCCCCCCCCCGCCCAAACAAAAGCTGTCTTATTGGGGTAATTTCTTTAGAATTTAGGCACAAGAGAAACAAAAACATGTTTTGGATCTTGCAAGACCTTACCCTTTCATGTTGGGACAAACAAATCATCAGCAGCAGAACCAAACAAATGCTTGTTGTCCAGAGGAGCGTCCATCAACTTAGCCTTAATATCACCAGGCAGAGGTTGAAGCCTAAGCCAGGAATATCTCCTCATCACAGAACCAAAAGCAGCAGTCCTAGATGGGGCATCTGCTGCATCATAGATGCATTTAATAGAATTGTGATCCACCTGAGAGGAAGCCCCTAACAAGAAGAGGGCAGAAATCCTTCCCTCAGAATCAGGAAGGTCAAATAAACTGACAGGCCTGAGAAAGAAGACGAAAAATATACTTAGTCATATGGTTCTGATAACTAAAAGCCTGGAAAGCTAGGATAACCGAGGTATAAACCTTCTGACCCAGCCTTTCCATTTAACCCTGCTGCCCTTTATCAGAAGAAAGCAACTTTGTCGAAAGCAGTAACTTAAATGGCTTGTCAGATACCAGACACCACAGAAGGGTAAGCAGATGGGCACGTATAAAGAAATTTGCAATCATCAGGTACCTTATAAAACTGATCAGGTTTCTTGGGGGCAGGTGGGCTGGGAATCAGGAGCCTGAGACACAGTAGAGAAGGCATCTAACAAGACAGCCAAGACAGGAGGAACATAAGGTCTGGAAGAATCCATCTGCAGAAGCTCATACCACCTTTCCTAAACCTCAGAAACCTGGACACATTCCCATTTAAAAAATTCTATCATTCTGAAAATTGTGTCCCCAAAGGAAATCTTCTCAAAAGTAGAGTCAGGACTAGTGGATTCCTCCTCCTCAGAACCATAGTCTAATGGAGAAGGAATTTGGAAATAACCAAGGGATTTCCTCATCCAAATCCCCGTCCTCCTCAGAGGAATCCTGTTCCCCAAGTCTCTTAAGAGGAGAAGATGACCAAGGGCAGAGCTGGAATAGAAACTACTGATTGGGGCAACAAGGCCATAAGGACAGTGAACAAACCATGAGTGAAATTCTGCCAGTCACTCTGAAAGTCCTTAGGAGCCAGGGAAACATACTTTGTTTCTTCTTTAAAGGGGCATCCATCTTATGAAATGTACAAGATTTAGACCCCATATGATACTCAACAATAATTAGGTCCTCCTTTCTAACAAAAAGCTGAGGAACACCCCTAGGCCCTTCAGCAGTAATTAGCTGCAGTTCTCCTTGAACATCCAAAACGGACATCTGCAAAGTGTGATGGTTCCATGCTGGCGTCAAAAGCATTAGTGGCTGTCTAATCCAGCAAAAGGGCTAGTCAGTCCTCTGGAGTTTCACTAGCCCTGAGAGAGATGCCCAGCAGAGGTGACAAAACTGAAGAATCCGGCCTAGCTTTTCTGGTCTTTTTCTTCGCAGATGGCAGATGTTCAGAGCAGGAAGTTCCTTCCATAACACCTTTCACTAAAAGTTTAAGGCACTGTTTCTCCAAATATTTGACCAAGGAGGAAGGCCTACTATGGAGAGTCTTCAGGTTGAAGCCCTAACAAATAAAATAGGACATACAGTCATGGGCAGCACCAAGACAAAATAAACACTGCTTGTGATGATTTTATGGTGAATCTGTCTCCCACACTAGCATTTACCCTTTTCTGGATGACATGAACCCCCACAAGCAACAAAACCAAAGGAAAAAGATAAAAGCAAAAACTCCGATGGGGCACTTATCTGAAAACAGCTTGGTGAAGCAAGAGTTCAGGCAGACAATCAAAGATGGCATTTGAACTGGTGGAAAAGAAGTTCTGATGATGGTTCATCTAGATGTCACCTCTATGCCTCACACTGTATGCTGGCAGAATACTGGTTATGCACAGCATACCCTTAGCAACCTAAAGGCTTTGGTATACTGGCCAGACATAGGCCCACCATTAGTTGAGGATCCCTATTCTAAGGAATACTGCAACAATGAAATGGAACATCTACATTAACAGGATGGTGATGTTGAACATAATAGGCCTTTGAGACCATGTGCGCCAAAGTGCCACTATAGGAACATTGTTTGAGACAGGGACAAAGAAAAGGCATGTATGCTGGAATATTGTTAGTATTTATACAGTCTAACATGGCTAAGAAGCTAGTGTGTTTTACCAAAGGCAGACATGCAACTGTTGTTAACACAGGCAACTATTTGCAAGTGGTAACCAGGTTACTGTAATACTGTAAGTTGATACATACCAGGGAAAAGACCAGGTGTAGCACACAAATGCCAGCAGCATGTCAGGTATTGGCACTTGCAAGGACATATGGCAGGGTGATGCATGGTCAAGATAACAGCATTTTGAATTCCCTGATGCACACACACACACACACACACACACACACAAATAGTACCAGAAAGTAAACAGGGTTGCAACATAGGTATGGCCTACATACTATAGCAGTGAATACTTCAATGCTTCTCTGATATTCAGAAGCAATAAGATGAGTTGACAGCAATCATTCTCAGCCCTCCACCTGGAAAGATCATCAACAACCATAAAAAAAAAACATTAAATGGTCTTCAAGGGCTCTTTTAACTTTATAGGACATAGTTAGGTTGTGACAACCTGTGTACTTACCATTCATCTCAGAACCAGTCTTTCTAACCTTTTTCACATTGGCTAAGAAGTTCAGGATGACACCTCCTCAGATCACTGTATTTGTGCCACCATTGCATAGATTGGCTAATGCCACTAGCAGCTGTCAACAGCCTGGCAAGACTGTGCCATGATCAAACTTATAATGGGGATCCTGATAAGAAACTCCAAGCAGGTACTCCTAGTGGCATCTTGAACATAAAGTACAGAAATATTGTACTTTCTTTTATGACATCCTCATTGCCTCAGAAGCGGTGACCATAGAGTAGGTCACAAGCTGACAATAACCGTAGCCCTACTGTTGTTAAGCATGTTGCCGTTATTCACATATTGTAATATGCATCTTTGAGCACCTCATTAGCATAACCAGTGTCAGTGTCACTACTGCATAGCATGAAAATATGTGGTCAGGTAATATGGTAATAAAGCATGTCAGCAATACAATGCCTACAATTGCTTCCCTTTTTGCACTTTCACACCTCTACAGGCTATAACAAGACTACATATTTCCCCATGTCTCTGCCAGAGTCATCAAGTTATCCATTCACATGCCAAGTGCTTCAGAGATACTCATGCAAGTGCATAACAACAGAGCATCCCAGTATGTTATAGGTGAAGAAAGCATTGAGCTGGAACACTTTTCCTGGAATAGGTTCATTAACACAATGACCATAGAGCATCCATGAATTTGAATAACAAAAGCAGTCACACCCTTTATTGGGCTCACATTAATATGGATGCTTGCCTTACAGCACCCTGCAGAGTTACGCAAGCAGCAATAGTGGTACATGATTGTGAACTAGTATCATCACATTTCTGTAGTACCAGTGATTTACTTGTGTGTTGTTTGAAGAACTAAACTGTGCTATGTTGGAGTATGGGGTTAAGCTATTGGATGCAACTGTCAACATGATGCATCTGTTGAGGGGGTGTGAATGGGGTAGCTGTTATTGCCATGGCAGGACAACTGGAGGTGATGTAAAGTAGCAATTTCCTTAAACAGTAGTAAGACTTCATGGATTAATACTAGGCTACTGATCTGAAGGAGCATTTGCAGCCCAGCCACAAGATCCCAATCTGTGAAAACCCATAGACATAAATAAATACCCAGTTACAACCCACTTCAATGAGGGTTTGAGGAGCCAGGTCCAGGGTGGATTTATGATTGCCCCTTCATTCTTCCAGGTGACACCTAGAGGGGTCAGGTATCTACTTTGACTTGCATCCAAGAGAAGCATATTCTATAAAAGGGGGTTCTCTGGAAGAGGCCTATCCTGCCAGCTGTTCCTATTTATGTTTTGGGGAAAATTCAGATATCTTCAGTGAGTGTTTATGGTGTTATTTGTTTTGCGAATGTAAGAGGTCACACAGAACTGGATCCTTTGATGCCCTGAATGCCAGACATATGTCCCTTCTCAACAGTCTGAAGGAAACCCCAGAGAGAGAGAGAGAGAGAGAGAGAGAGAGAAAGAGCATGTTGAGGTGATTAGAGAAGCTCAAGGAAGACATGTCCTTGATTATCTTCATGAAACACTGTGGCATCTCAAACCGAGTCATATACTTAGACAAGTACATGCCAAAAGGAGGCATTATACTCTGTATTAGGGGCCTAATGAGGGGATTAGTAGAAATGGACAATAACTTTATTGCACCTTAAAGGCCTTGTGATCGGTCTGTCCAGATAAAAGAATTTCCAAATGGTAGTAGATATATGGAAACTAAAGAATAATTCATTACCAGTGAAAGTGCCCATTTCCCCAATGATTAAGACAACTTTCAAGGGACTGTCACTAATGGGGTAGATAAAATAGCACAATTTTGCCTTTCTTAGTTTAAGGTCGTAGTCCAGGCACCATTTTTTGGTGCATATTAGGTCCTCCTGGAAAAATCTGGAATTCAGACAAGGAGTTTATGACCAGTCTGATTTTGCAGTCATCTGTAAAAAGAGTCAGCCACAGGCCCTCTGAGTCAACATTGATAGAGAAATAAATATCAGAGAGAAGTCATCCTAGGACTGATCCTTTGGGGCCAAGGCCGGTAACTGCTCTTTTTGATGGGAATGTGCCACCAACACTAATGGATTGAGTTCTGTCAGTAAGCCAGTTTGCTATCCAATGGGTAACATACAGGTTTATATTTTATTTATTTATTTGAATGTGTTAATCAGGTGACTGAAATGGCCTGAGGACTCTTTTCAGCCAATCACCTGGGCCAGAAGCAATGAAGTAGAAACAAGAAGTGAACAGTATGAATGGAAATACAGTGGGAGAATGGTAAGGTACAACACTGTTTACGGTTAATTAGCAATGTGCCAGGTTTTAGGTTCTCAGTGCTATGATAGACATATTAAAGAACATTAGAATGAAGTGAACATACACAAAGATATTTAAGTTGAATATATTTAATATGTTACCCCAATCCTTTCCTGCAATGGCACACACATATACAAAATTATTCAATACAAATATAATTCTTCAAAGAGTATATTTAATATATTCCAAACCTTTTCATACAATAGGCAGTTATGATCACTGTAAGAGATTGAGAAACTTGTGATTACCTGGTCATAACAATTAGTTATGTACTCACCATAATGTCAGATGTATGTGGTCCATCTCACCTACATTCTTAACTGACGGGTTCGGAGCCAAGAATTGGCTCCGACTCGGCTGCTATTTACTAGCTTGAAGTCTCCGATTGGCTGGGCTAGCCCTACTATCCCAAGATGCAACATGCCCAAACCCCCAGATCTTGTTTGCCAACAACATAACAGAGTGACATACACAACCTCCTAGAAATAACACAAGGAGGAAGAGAAAAAATAACATCCTCAGAAGGGTCTAAGAACATAATCTCCTCCAAGTCCAACAGGTCGGGGGACGGTGGGTGGGTACATAAGAATGTAGGCGAGATGGACCACATACATCTGACGTTATGGTGAGTACATAACTAATTGATGTAATGTGGTCCTATCTCGCCACATTCTTAACTGATGGAACAGCGTCCCTAGCACCTACATTCTGGGAGGCTCAATGACAATACTCCTGAGCACCATGGAACCAAAGGAAGCCCGGTCTCTAGACACCAAATCAAGCTTGTAATGAGAAACAAAGGTGTGCAGAGAGGACCAGGTGGCCGCAGCACAGATGTCATCCAAGGAGAGCCTAGCATGATAAGCTACTGATGCAGCCATGGCCCTGGTATTATGAGCCTTAACTGGGAAAGGTAAATCTCTGCCTGCTGATGCATAAATAAAGGAGATACAGTCCTTAACCCATTTAGCAATAGTACCTTTAGTCACAGGGCTACCATTCTTGTTCTCTGAGAAGGACACAAACAATTGATCCGATTTCCTGTGGGGTTGTGTCCTGTGCAAATAAAACCTTAGTTGTCTATGAACATCCAACTGGTGGAATTTGAATTCCGCTTCATTTGAAAAATTTGGAAAGAAAATTGGTAACTCAATGAATTGGTGAAGACAAAAGGTAGAAGACACCTCAGGAAGGAAGGAGGGGTTGAGTCTCATGGAAACCCTATCCTTATGGAAGGCCAAATACGGGGACTTTATGGAAAGGGCCTGAAGCTCCGATACCCTCTTGGCTGAAGTAATGGTGACCAGAAAGGCTGTCTTCCAAGACAAATATTTTAATTCACAAGTGTCATCCGGTTCAAAGGGGGTAGAAGTTAAGGTTTGTAGCACCAAACTTAAATCCCATGGTGAAACTGGTTGTGACAATGGTGGATGGAGTAACCAGGCTCCTTTCAGGAAGGCTTTACAAAGTTTATGGCCCATAAGGGAAGGCTCATGTGAGACATGAAAGTTAGAAATGGCCGCCAGCCGTACCTTAATAGTGGAGGTAGCGGAACCCTGTTTGAAGAGCATAGCCAAAATATCTAATACCACCAACAAGGGGGCTGTGAAGGGATCTAGATTGTGTGCTTCAGCCCAGATAGCAAATCTTTTCCATTTGCTAGAGTATAGTTTTCTGGTAGACGACTTGTGGAATGACAACAGAATATGCAACACCTCAGGTGAAAAGGAATGTAGTCTAAGTAAGGATGGAAGTGGAGCAGCCACATTGTCAACCTGAGGGTTCATAGGGATGGAAGGAGCTGACCCGACTGATGAGTCAAAAGGTCTGGTACTGGTTCCAGAGTCCAAGGGCCATCCACTGTATACTTCTGAAGAAAGGGGAACCAAACTTGACGGGGCCAGTATGGTGCGATAAGAATCACCTTGCTTCCCAAGGAAGCTGCCTTCTGAATCACTCTTGATAATAGAGGGAATGGAGGGAAGGCATAGAGCAGACCTGGGGGCCAATCGTGGGCTAGGGCGTCCCTGGGTGACTCCCCCAGGGGGGGGGGAATCAGAGTGAAGTACCTGCTGTACTTGGCATTGAGGGGGCTGGCAAACAGATCGCAGCAAGGTTGACCCCACCTGGAGAAGATCTGAGTTGCAACTCAGTTGTTCAAGGACCACTCGTGAGGCATCAGAATAGCTCTGCTTAGCCTGTCTGCTATCACATTGGACTTCCCCGGAATGTGCGTTGCCACTAGAAAGCATTGGGAAGACACCGCCCAGTTCCACACTCTCATGGCCTCTCTGCAAAGGGGATAGGACCTGGTTCCACCCTGCTTGTTTAGGTACCAGACGACTGACATGCTGTCGGAAAGAATAGCAATTGTCCCCTTGGGAAGAGAGCTCTGAAGTGCTTGCAATGCTAGAAGCACTGCTCTCATTTCCAGGTCATTGATGTGCAAGTGTACTTCGTGATCTTGCCATGTGCCTTGGACCATTCTGCCCAGATAATGGCCACCCCAACCTATCTTGGAAGCGTCCGTGGTCACAGTGGTGGTAGGAGACAGGGGGGTCAGTGGTCTCCCTATGTCTAGATTGGATGACTGAAGCCACCAACGTAGGTCTTGTCGGCATTGTTCCTTGATGAGAATGGGATAAGACAGGGGAAACTCCTGAAAGGACCACTGGACCGAGACCAGCAACTGGAGGATCCACATATGTAGCCAACATGGACTCTAGTAGTTGAAGAGCAAGTCTGACTTGGACTTTCTTGAGGGGTAGTAAGGCTAACACCTGAGCCTGTAGCACTTTGATTCTTTCTGTTGGAAGAAAGACTCTCATTTGGATGAAGTCTAGCTCTGCACCGATAAATGCAACATGCTGTGATGGCCGCAACACAGATTTTTCCTAGTTGAAGGTAATCCCTAGGTATTGGCCCAATGTGATGGTAGCCTTCGTGGCTCGAACGAGTAGATGCCTGGAGGGGGCGGTGAGAACCCAGTCGTCCAGATAAGGAAAAACCTGGAATCCTTGATATCTCAAGTGGGCTGTCACCACTGCTAAGCATTTGGTAAACACCCTGGGGGCTGTGGTGAGACCAAAAGGCAGAGCACGAAACTGGTAGTGACTGGCTCCCAGCCAGAAGCGTAGGTGACTCCTGGATGCCTTGTTTATCTTGATGTGGTAATAAGCATTCTAGAGATCTATGGAGCACATCCATACTCCTTTTTCCAATAAAGGGAAAAAAGACTGAAGAGCGACCATTCAGAACTTGAACTTCAGTACAAATCGGTTTAAACAGCTGAGGTCCAGAATGGGCCTCAGGTCCCCTGTCCTTTTTGGCACCAAAAATAATCTTGAGTAAGTTCCTGATCCAATCTGGTCTGAGGGGACTGGTTGGATGACTCCTTTTTCCAGCAGCTTTGAAACCTCTAGCGATGCTTGATCTCTTTGACTGGGTGGAACGTCTGGGATTTTTCTGGATAGGGGAGGGGGTGTAAGAAAGGGAATGTTGTAACCTCTGGTAATTATTTGGTGCACCCATTGATCCTGAGTGATACTTTCCCAGGCTAGAGGATGCCTTGAAAAATGGCCCCCGACTGGCTCCAGAGTAGCACAGTTGGGCAGTCCCTCAGGGACGTTGGTAGGAGGATCTACGAAATGATTCATGGTCTCCCGAGTTGTGGGGGCCTCCTCTGCCTCTAAGGCAGTGCCTTCCAGAGTAATTCCCCCCTCCTCTGCCCCTGGAGGGGGGTCACCATGCTCGACGGGGAAAGACTTCTGAGACTTCCTGAACCACATCTTGCCTCCACTCTGTGCCTTGGGATAAGGCCTAGAGGGAGGCAAGAAATGGGCCCCTACAGCAGACAAAGTCTTACCCTCCTGCTCACATCTGGTGAGAGTGTCTTTCACTTTGGGTCCAAAGAGGGAGGACCTATCGAAGGGGGCATCAGTGAAGGAAGACTTGAAGGCTTCCATGAAGTGACACAGGTGCATCCAGGCTTGCCTCCTGGGGGCTACGCCTGAGCTAGCTGCCCTACCCGCTCCTTCGGCTGCATAGGATATGAGCCTCATGGGCAAATTGACAATAGAGGAAAGGGTAGACAACTGGGCGTTGACAGTCTGATTCACCTCCTCAGGCAAGTTACCCGACAGGGTATCTCCCAATTCCTTAAGGAGATCTCTTTGGAGCCTAGTAAAGTGGCAAAGATAGTTCAACGACTGCAAAGTAAAGGTCGCTGAAGACAGGGTACGCTTCCCATACTGATCCATACTCCTGGACTCTTTGTTAGGAGGATGAACAGAAGCAGAAGCTTGTGCAACTTCTTGCTGAGTGGCAGATGCCACCACCATGGCATCTGCAGGAACTCCTTTAGTTAGGAACTCTTTCTCCTGGGGTACAGACAGAAACTTGTTTGGGTGGCTAGGCACTGGTTCCACGGAGTCAGAGTATTCCCAAACCCTTTGACAAATAAGGTCTAACAATTCGAAGGGCGGAGACACCCAGGAGGTGGAAGGTCAGGCTCCGAAGGCTTTGAGGAGGACCGACTCGTCCTCAGATGGGGATTTGGAAGGCCAGTTGCCTCTCTGCCTTAAAATCTCCAGAATATCGTAGAATGAGACATCATCGGAGGATGACTTGGGGGACCCCTCTGCGTCATCGAGGTCGGTATCAGAAGTGATGGACTCATTCAGGGAGTCAACGTGCTTCTTCTTGCATGACTTCTTTCTGGGAGGCTCCTCAGGCGATGAATCTGAAGGACCCTCAGAAAGCTGGGGGCCACGTATAGAAGTATCCTCGGGCCTTTGAGCCCCGCTGGTGTCAGAGGCTCCAGCCCCAATGTCAAAGGAAGCAGTAGCTGATTTGAGTGAAGTCACTGAAGACCTGGCCAGTGCATTCCTCATGGCCTCGAATGCGCGTCCACCAGAATCCAAGGACCAGCCCGTCTCCAAAACCACAATCGGAGTTGGGATTCCCTTAGAGGGAGACTTGGAGCCGAGGGATGAAGCCCAGATGTATCCCCCTTGGGTCCTACCGATAAAACCTGGGTGCTAAAACCAGAAGATGGAGTCGAAAAGGCTGGAGCTGAGGTCGGAGCCGAAAGGCCTAACGGGGGTATCTGCACCGACCCCAGGACCTCACTCGACACAGAACACCTTGGTTCCAATGACACAGAGGTGCCTGGAGGAGGAATAATCTGAACCGACAAGAGGGAAGGCTCCGGAGCCGACTGGGCTGGAGCGGAAAATAACCTGGCTAACACCGGCGCCTGAAGGAGCCTCTGCACAACTCTATCCACATCCGAATCTGATAATCTGGAAGACTTGGAGGCCACAGAAGGTGGTCAAGATATCTTACCCAGAGAATCCAGGTTTAGACTAGCAGAAGTGCTCCGAATCGGCTCCAAGAGAAATGGAGCTGAAGCTGGCTCCAGTGTCACAGAAACCTCCTGCGGCACCGATAACAATGGAGCTGAGGAAGTTGACTCAGACACAGGAATTCCTTCCCTAGGCTCCAAAGCCAATGGAGCCGAGGAAGGTGGAGCTGTCTTCAATATCTTCTCCGATTTTTGCCTGACATGGTAATTCACAATAAACCACACACAAGATAAGGAAGGCAGGAGGAAGGGACTCTAACAAGTCCTAACAGAGTTAAAAGACACAGGAGAGGGCTAAGACCCTCTAACTTAAATGGGCCTATCCTGTCAAACACAAGGATGCCCCAAAAAACTTAAACTAAGCTAGTTGATGGAAGGGGCTCTAACTTAAATGCCCCTACAGATGTAACAGACACCGGGGAGGCTAAGGCCCTCTAAATTAAATGGGCCTAGCCCGCCAAACACAAGGAATCCACAAAAACTAAAAAAATTAACTGAACTAGTCGCAAAACACAGGATACACTCAACGTAGCTGTAAGAACAGCTTTTGACAGAAAGTTTAGAAAAATAAGCTAAAAAACAGTTTAAATAAGGTACTTAGCCACAGCCAAGCTCGAGACCATGTCTGTACACTACAAGCGGAAAACGAGATCTGGGGGTTTGGGCGTGGTGCATCTTGGGATATTAGGGCTAGCCCAGCCAATCAGAGACTTCGAGCTAGTAAATAGCGGCCGAGTCAGAGACAATTCTCAGCTCCGAACCCGTCAGTTAAGAATGTGGCGAGATAGGACCACATTACATCCAACCATTTTGTCAGGATAAGAATGGATAAGTGTTTGAATATTACCCTGCATGCTACCCTGCTTATCGATAAAGCAAGAATGTGGTGTGGAATCAAAGGCTTCTGCCAGATCCAGCTAGGCAGGGTGAACTAATTTGCCTGTGCTAATGCACCAGTGACCTGCACAAGGTATACCAAGTTCAGGCAGCAAGATCTGCCTTTAACAAACCTAAAATGGTTTTGGTGCACTGCTTGTAGAGTGCCTATATCCTTGTTAAGTTTCATACCGATGTGTTCCACTGCTTTACAGACAAGGCTGCTGAAGCTTATAAATCTATAGTTTCCAGGATAAGTAGTAGGCCACCCCTCATGGAGTGGGATGATTTCAGAATTTCCCTGTACTGCTGTTACAAATCCAGCTGAGAGTTTGAGATTAAATATGTTTATTAGTGAGTCTGTGAGACAGTGTCTGGCACTTTCAGGAAAGCAACTTGGCACATTATCAAGACTTAGAGAGAGTTTTTTGTTTTGTTTTTTTTTTACTTTAGAGAGAAAATTCAGAAGTGATCAAAGTGCATAGCACAGATATGCTTATTTCTTGTGGAAATTTTATGGAGGATGAAGTAGTAAACTTTGAGCTAACTTTTCAGAGTCCATGTTACGTATTAGCTCCATTGCTACTGAGCATTAGTTCTAAGGTTTCTGATATAGACACATAAGTATTTGTGGTGGTCTTCAGCAAGGGTGGCAACTTACAGTCCATACTTACCTTTGGAGGATTTGATTTTGCTTTCAAGTTCTTTATTAATCTTTCTGAGTTCTTCTCTTAATTACTGAGTACTGTGTGTGTACATTGAGGCTAAGAGCTTCTTCCCTTTATTGCATAGTTTGTTTATACTAGGGGTTCCACCATTGGGGTTAATTCCTGAACTTGCCATAATATTTATGCCTTATGAGGAGAGATACCACAATGTATGCACTGAGGTAAGTAGAGATATTATCTGCAACTGTGGCAGTATGTATGATTGGAGTCACTGAGATGATGGTGGTGGTGGTGGTGGTGGTGGTGGGGAGGGGGGGGTTGAGATTTCATTAAGTTAATCAGTTATCTGGAATAGGTTTGCCTTAGAGTAGTCTCTATGCAGAAGGGTTTTGTGGTAAATCCAGTTTTACCCTAATAGAGATTATTACTGAATGATGGTCAGAATTGACCAGTGCCATGGTAAATGAAGGTGTTGAGCAATATGGAGTGCTATAGTCTTAAGAAACATCCAATAGTTTAGTACTTCTAGTTGAGACTAGAAGTAGTTGGTCTAAGATGCTGCATGAAGTCCAGAGATCATTGTGCACACATTTTAGTGATGGTGTAAGTTTCCCAGTTAATGGCTGGATAGTTGAAGTCATCCAAGAAAATAATTTTCAGTTTGATAGGGAGGGATGCCAAATTGTTCAGATATGCAATGGAGGCTGCAGGTGACATGGGGGAGGGAGGTAGTTTGTTATGATGTAGCATGGTATTTTGTTTACTGTGAGAAGAATATGGGATAGTTCAAGAACATCACCCTGCCTTAAGATTCTGTATGTGAATCTGCTTCTTAAGAAGACAGACAGATAAATACTCCCTTCAGTAGCTCTGTCATTTTCAGAGGTGGATCTGAAAGTGTAGCAGGCATTGAAACCTTGCACCATGAAGGCACTACCACTGCTATGAAACCATTTTTCTGTAACTGTACAAATAGCTGTATTTTGAAGGATTAGGAATACCTGTAAGGAATGTACCTTCCTATTAAGGTTTCTAGCACTGATCAGCACCGTCTTTATATTGTCTCGATTTTGTTTGGCTATATTGGTAATTTGAGGAGAAAGACCTTGTTTAAAAAGGTACTGTGGCAAGAAAGAGTCCTGGAAAGTATTTGAAAGCTGTGAGGAGAGAAGTTCAAGCCAACTCTAGGAAAAGAGCTAATGCTGTCAATCATCTCCTCTCAGGCTGATATATATTGGACTCCCCTCGAATGATACCCACACCTAAGCCAATGGTTACAGTCAGTTATTTTTTGGTTGTACTGTGTCTTCATCCTTGACAAATAAGATACTGCAAGGCTAATTACACACTATGTTCTGATGCATATTCATGGAGCGCATGCTTTAAGAAAACAAGGGATACGAGGCTGGCAAAAGGAGGGGGGAGTTAATAAGCTATGTCCCCAAGCTGATCAAGGCAAACACATACCGAGAGTCATGACGTACATGAAGATATACAATTGGAGTATTTTGAGATAGAAGTTTGTTGGACTGGTTATGATTCACAAGCCTGTACATGCTAGTAGCTGGGCTGCTTTGATAAGTGCAAGTAAGAAGGCTGAACAAGCAATTGCAAGCTCTTTGCACATACCAAAAGTGGCTGTGTAACTCACAGAATTTAGAGGACGGATCAGTTCCACTTATGGTATGTGAGAGGAGGAGGAGATTCCTTGCTCACATTAGCCAGTGTGGAATTACCACTACATTAGCATTATGCTTAGCACAGCTTGACACATTAAATACTGAAAAAAGAAAACAAAAGAACCAAGGGAAAACAAGTGAAACTTGCAACGTTAAGTTTGCTTTATTTTGCACTATGTGACAGACATAGCCCAACATGAATGGTGCATGTATGTGTGTGTGTCCCACTTACTATAGAGGTTGTGGTGTCCTGCAAGGGGGTTCCATCTGCTAACTGAGAAGTATACTATGCAAATCCTTTAAATACTGCATGCTTTTCTGTTGGAGGTACTGATGTATTAGTTGCACATTGCGTACTGTGGTGAGATAAGGCCTGTCTACAAAGTCATGAATGGAGTGGACCTTCTACTCCACATCCCTCCATGGTATGACTGTGTGACTGGTGTGTCCATGCAGCTTTTACAATCCCCTCATCTACAGACAACAGATGTGGAGAAGTGTGCGTGTATGTAAACTAGTACTTGAAGGCAAAAGTGATGCATACAATAACACTGACTAATGTTGCTGATTGGCTATTGTTCCATTTGGTTATATAACAAACTTTCTGCCTCACCTGTTTCCAGGATCTCTTTGGGAAGATTTATTCTCAGGCCTCCATAAATCATTTGGCCAGTCTCTTCCCTCATGGGTATCAAGTTGTTACACGTCTCAGTTGTGATTGCTCTGCTGGAATGAGGGGGATGTGGAAAGGCCTCTAGACATGTCCATGTAGGGAGACTTACATGAATAGTAGGAGGGAATTGCTTTCACCTCCAGAAGAATGTCCTAGTATAGGCCTAAGTCTAAATGTGTGATGTGTACACACACACACACACACACACACACACACACACACACACACACACACACACACACACACACACACACACACACACACACCTCAAGGGTTACAATACAGTTGAGTGTGCTGTGGTGGCTGATCCACTGTACTTGGCAAGCCCAGTGGACGTCATTGTCAGAAGGTCATTGAATACTGACCGTCAAACCTTCTGCTTGGCCTGTTGCTCTTCAGTAATACTGGGAGTAACAGGATACATTCACTAAATCTGTAAACGTACATTGTTTAAATATGGGCTGCATTTATGCCATTGTTTCTCTTGGACAAGAAAAGCATGACCTGTTCCTGATACAGCCATGTTTCTGCAACAACATTTCCCAGCTCAAGTGATGTGACACCATGCTGTGTCCACAAAACACCCAGAAACATATGCATCACCAACAGACAGATGGCACATAAACATTGGAGTAGTCCCACTGCATTTTTGCCAGAGAAAAGGGTCAACACTGGGCAGCACTGTATGTTAAGTAGAGGCATAGCATGTAAGACCTGACATCAGCTGAAGCATTTGTGTCTTTGATGTTACAGGCTGTCATGCCTGAAAGGGACCATCATCAAAAGACAAATTCTCCTAGACAGAGAATAACATCCTGCTGTAGGATCTCCATGAGGTTTCAGGGGATATCCTGGTGAGTGTTCCTTACCAAGCCTTCTGTAATCACATCTTTTTGGACCTTATTTGGAATGTCAGTACCGTTCATGGCAAAAATCAGACATATGAGCAGCTCCTTAAAAAGGACACTGATAACTGCACAGGCATGCAATATAGCAACCCTCACAGTACAGCAGCAGAAGGCCATAGGTGCAGATCCACCATAAAAGACACAGTAGTAACAGGCATGGAAGATTTCTTAGCAGACATCCATTTTGGGGCTATGGACAGTTCAGCTACCCCTAGTGGAGTAACGGACAAGGGTGGTGAATTACACATGATGCCTATTGTACTCACTGATGCCCCAAGCCTATGTCTAAACATGTGGAACTATCCATAGCACCCATACAGCACAGGCCATACAACTATCTAGCATGGTTTCTTTGTTCTTACAGGAATAAAAGTCATTCAAGTCCAATGCCAATCTGCACAAAGCGTGTTAACTATATTTTTTCTGTAGCACTTTTCTATATAGATATACTTGCAGTGGGCTGCTGGTCTTGGAGGGTTTCATTCTTAATCTGGGTAATGCTTATTTGTTTTCACAGGTGCTGCATTATCAGGGCCCTCTATCACGGATATTGGCATACCAGATACTGAGGAACTCTCAGAGTCTGATGATGGAAGTCAAATCTTTGTATAATGATGGGTCACAGCATCAGTGGTAGATGTAGGTACTGTAATGGCCATATCTCATATCCATATAAACAGCTCATGCGCCTATGCCAACCCACCCCTTGGACTCACAACTCCACCTTAGAATAAGATAAGGCCAATACTTCAGCTCAGGGAATGCCATCATCTCCAATGCAGAGCCATCCTTGTTCACCACAAGCTCCACTAAACATGAAGAGAATGGAAGGAGTAAGAATGCAGCTGGCAGGCCAAATAGCGCATACTATCCCACTGTGATCAGAGTGTCACTATGGTCACTATGCAGTAGCTGCACAGGGCCATAATACAGGAACATGCAGGGATCAATGCTGCCATTGCTGATTTGGTCAAGGTAGAACATGATCTGTGTAATGACTTGTGGGAGAGCCTGTGCCATATATCCAGCAAAGAGAGTCTGTACATTGTAGATGTCCCTTAGTTGCCACGCAGTATGGTCATCACTCTTCTCAAGAACAATTCACCTCTGTCTCAGGTGGCTAAGCCTGCAGTGGGAGGAGATAGTACAGAATATCACCTGTAGCACCAACACTGAGGCCACTGTGGGAAGTCATGGACATAGTCACAGATGGAGTACATGTACTGAGACCACCAGTTTTGTGGGCTCAGAGCACTCCCTCCTCTGTAAATGCTGTGGATTCTTACTATGACTTTCTCAGGAGAAGGTGCCCCATGGACTGGGATGTACATGGTCAGTGCACAGATCTCCTGTAGGTGCTCTGGACCTGTCCATAAAACCCCAGCAGAGGGAGTCATCATCTGCTAGAGCTTTAAATATGCAGACCAACAACCCACACAGAAGCATCCACCACAGCTCAGTCGCAACACAGTAGACACCAATACATGTTTTCCCAGTTTAACCAACACTACTCACTCACTCCCCTACTCATCCATCCATGATTCAGACAGTCCCCTACATCACTAACCTGCAGCTACACACCATAGCTGTTCTTTTTTTAACAATTGTCACTGTAGCCCCTCCCACATGTGCAAATAATGACAGCTGTACTCTTCCCTTCGTAAATCATGATCTGGTTAGCCTGTGTCTGATTACTTGCATGGCCAGTCCATGCAAGGTGTAGCTCACTGTTGCATGCTATTCCTATCCTGGTTTATATTTAGGTACAAGATGTTGCTTTGGTCAGTGACATAGCAGACAGTGCCTACCTCCATAGTAATCACTGCAGCAAATTCCTCCAAAGGCTACTCTCACCAGCTGCACCTCATCTGCTGCTGACTCCAAGACTTCCTCCTCTTGAATACCCCCAGTAGCTTCTTGTGTAGCAACATATTGTGAAATAATGCACATATGGCAAAGACTGTACTGCATATTCCACAGTCATACTGCAGTGCCCAACAAGCAGTGTCTATACAGTATGAGTCTACTTTTAGAAGTCCGAACACAAATTCATTAATAATTTGTGTGTATAAGGGGGTGGTGGTGTATGTAGTCTCTGCCATGGTCTGTGGGTTTCTAACTGGTGTTATTAGCCATCACTCCAGGGAATATATGTCATCTCCACTAGGATAGCCCTGTGGAAAGTCACTTGAATCATGGCTATAAGTTGCACATGTGCCAGGTGTGGGAGTTGTGTGCACTACCTTGGTGGCCTGCTGACACACAAATTACATCCTGTGCATTATAGATCATCTGGAACTTGAAGGAATGGAACTCTCTATGGTTGATCTACCCACTAGCTCTGCTCCCTGGGAGAAGCCTTTTTCTGTGATGTGGGTGCATTAAATGACTTCCACTACCTCAGAGAAAAGGATACGTCATAAAATGCCCACATGGTGTTATCTCCTCTGTGTTGAGTGTAAACTGCATATGCTCCCCACTTATAGTGCAACATGGCAACAAGTAGATGGTGGAGAATTCTTAAAGCAGTTACCTTGGATACATCTACTGTATCCTCTACTGGTTAGTCAACTGTCCCTGTACCTAATATTCTCAAAGCTGCACATATTTGTGTTCAAGGGAATGAGTACTCCATGTAGCTCAATATCCTGCATGTGAAGGCAGTTCAGCTCAGCTAGCTCTTGCATAGTGCCTCCTTCCACATGGCAATCATCCACTGTTTCTTTGTCGATGAGTGCATGGTATGTTAAGTGTGGAGTAATGATTAGGTGGCATAAAGGATGATGATATTATCTCATTTGGCCAAGGAAAAGATGACTGAAGTTTTGAAACTTCGAACATCAAATAAAAAAAATTAAATAAAAATAAATATATGTATTCCTTAACATTTTTGCAGTAAACTTCAATCATCTGAAGGGGACCCATAAAAAAAATATATATATACATATATATGCATAGCTATAGATACAAACATATAATGTAGAGAGATAGAGTGTATATAATAATATAATGAATAAGTTTAATCAAAACACAAAACATTGAACTTACATTTATCACCACTTAACCCATTTAAAAAAAGTAATCACAATTGTAAACCAATAGGTTCTACCTCTGTTTACCAACACTAAAACAAAAAACATTTATGTAATCACTTCAGGGATGCATGACATTTTAGAAAATGAAAAAAAAACTGAGTTATGCAATGGCCAGTCTGCTAACGTTTGACTATTACATAATCTGACCAACTGTACAGCCAATGAAAATCATTACCATTTCAGCACAGGACAAAATGCATGCAACAATGAACCATTATATGTGTATGCACACATGCTTGTATGTATGTATATATGTGTATAGCTAAAGTACCCAGCTACTCAACCTTCTGAGGAAAAGATCGACAGCTGCACACTAGTCACCCAAATGTGTGCCGACTGCTACAAAAGGCAAGCATTCTGTGAAAGATTAGTATACTATACACACAATGGTGTCCTGGGAAGTTCTGTATGAAGGTCTGCCTCTGTCAATGAGAATAAAGACTTTAACCAAAAATTGCAACTGATATTAAGCTGGCTAAATTGAAGCACTCCCTGTAGTCCTGTGTCCCTGGGGAAAACTGCACTGTGGTAGCATTCATACTGGCTTTGTAAGCCCTATGAATGATTCAGTTTTTCCAGAGGCAGTGAATGTCCAAGGCCTAAAGTAATCTGCATAGGCTGTTATGACATTTTTATTGATAATGGTCTATTGTTGCCATCAAAAGATTTCAGAAGTATGAAAAAATTCCATTAAACATTTTACATCTGTGCCTCATCATGCAGCATTAAATAGGCAGGTAGAAAACATTGTGCACACCTCCTGGACATGGCAGTCATTACTAAATGCAATCTTGGGTATTAACTAACATTTCTATGGTACTACCTTGGAATGAAACATCTAGGCTTGAAATGACCTCAGCATTGTTACCCTAGTAATTTCCTATGATCCTACTTACTCAGCAATGCTATGGAATTTATACAGTCTGATGGCAAGCCCCATCAAACAGATACTTTTGTGTTTACTTACAATAAGACAATGCATTCAGCCACCAGTACTGCACTGTAAATGGTATTTATGAACAGAAAATTAATTTGTGATTTGATTTTCTGTTGCCAGGTAAGCCAAGATGCATGCTCTACATGCAATTTTAACATATTAATGAGAATGTTAAGATGTTTTACAAGTAGACATCATGCATTGTTCAGAAAATGCTGAAGAAATAAGTAGAAAACAGCCAAGTTACTTCAATATATGAACTTTATTATGCAATAGGACAGCATAATCTAGTTGGTTTACAAATAGCTATGCAACTGAGTTGGAAAGAGCCACCCAGCAAACATGGCAGTATAACAGAAATGATGAACATCCACCACCCAGCATGGCAGTATAACAAACTGATGAACACCCACTAGCCAATCTATAAGCAGGAGAAATGAAGTAGAAAAACATACCTCAAAACAGGGGTTTGCCCAGACCTTTCAATGATTATATATAACAGACAGTATATTCATAGATGTATAGTAGGCTAATGACTAGAAGGGCCATTATAAGCCTAGCCAGATCCACAAATTTGATTTCTACAGGGAGTAATTTATTGACTGCTGTCCATCAGAGAAATGGGTAATAGATCAGGGCTCAATTTCTGATTACCCATCCATTGATCCAAGTTACGCTTAAATAGGGATAGAGAGGAACTCTGCTTCACATGGATGGGGAGTTTGCCTGGATGGCCCTAAATACAAGTAAAACACTTCTGAAATGCAGGCTAGGACTTCAAGCTTTCCTGGCTTCTAGGAAGGTGAGCAGGATTCAATGTGTAGCAAAGAAGATTTACTCAAGACCAATATTGGTTTGCTGGGTAGGCACTCAGTACCATGGAGCTATGGAAATGGTAGTTGGGAAGAGTACATAAATAGCTTATAAAACAGACGATAGCAATGAAAGATTGAAGGGGGACTTTGGAAATCAGATCATAAGGGGTGGTGGCCAGATGCACAGCTTCATAAAATCACAACAGCAAAAGGGTGGGAGGATCCATAGCAAAAAGGTGGGTGGGTTAGGAATTTTTTCAATGAACAATCAGGCTAGTTGAGCAGCATACAATCAAATAAAGGCAATATCAGAGCAGTTTTAGAAACTTTAGCTTAATCTGTTGGTGGGGGATGAGGCAGACAGAATGCAACTTTAAGCAGGTAAATGATATGCAGAATATAAAAGCACTGAAGCACATACTGTAGCAGACATAATCCTCTCACTGTTTATGTTCTACTATACCTTAAGGCACCAGACTATGCAGAAATTTACCAGTAACACTATTTATGGAAAATGCTGTATTAAATGACTAAGGCTCAGATCTGTAGACATACACAGTCCTGCCACAACAGTAAATTTTATTTTGTTTTACATTTGTTTACCAAGAGTGTCCAGTGGGCCAGAATGAGCCCATTTTCAGTAGAAGCCTGGGAAGAAAAGCTCCAAGGAGACATAAGTACATCATACAGTAAAATTAACATTAATACAACATACAACTAAGTTACAAATTGGAGTAAAAAGTACAGTTTTGTACCTACCATAAATGTAGATGTTCGAAGATCCACATTGCTGCAGTCCTAACACTTGGGTAGTCCGCTGTCCCTCGGTCGGCCCGAATATCAGAGTATAAGGCTGACGTTGGTCAAGGCGCATTTGACTGACATCAGAACGTCAGGGTACAAATGCGCATGACCGACGTCATATCCTCAGTCTTTCCTTGCCCCAGATGTCAGAAGACCCTAAAAAGAAAGGTCAAAACCCATAGACAACAACTAAACAACCAACCAGCCTAACACCAAAAATATGTACAATATATACAATATATACACTATACCTCAGATGGATAACCCAGCCCACACAACCACCTCAAACTACAGAGGGGAAGGAGGGAGGGTAAATTGGACTGCAGCAATGTGGATCTTCGAACATCTACATTTATGGTAGGTACAAAACTGTACTATGTTCTTCATCTCACATTGCTGCAGTCCTAACACTTGGGTAGAATCCCAAAGCAGAGGTAAGGGAGGATGGCTAAACTATAATGAAGCAGGAGCTGCCAAAATGCCCTGCAACACAGCAGTGGCAAAACCAGCCCTGGATTTAGAGTACAGAGGAAGGTGGTAATGCCTAGAGAAGGTATGCACTGAACTCCAAGTGGCTGCCTCCAAAATATCCTTATTAGCCACCCCCCTCAAAAAAGCTGTTGAAGTGGCAGTAGCCCTAGTGGAATGAGGCCTAATCCCAGCTGGAATCTCTTTGCCATGATGGGAATAACAGAAAGCAATGCAAAATCCAATCCACTTAGAAATAGTTTGTTTTGACACGGGCTTGCCCTGAGAGCACAAAGCAAAAGAAACTAATAACTGCTGAGATTGTCTGAACCCTTTAGTACTGTCCAAATAATATCGCAACTGCCTGTGTACATCTAAAGTGTGCAAAATCTTTTCCCCTTTAGTTTGGGGATTTGCATAAAAAGTAGGCAAATGAATGGTTTGGTTTAAAGCCACACTAGAAACCACTTTAGGCATAAAGGAAGGATTAGTACGTAAAGATACCCTATCCTTATGGAAAATTAAGAAAGGCTCAACTGCCATAAGGGCCTGCAATTCAGAAACCCTTCTTGCAGAGGTAATGGCCAACAAAAAAGCAGTCTTCCATGACAAATATTTCAACTCGGCAGTAGCTGCAGGCTCAAAAGGTTGTAGAGTGAGTTTCTCCAACACAAAATTGAGATCCCAAGCAGGAGTAGGAGCTCTACGTGGGGGTCTTATATTCTTTGCCCCTCTAAGAAATTGCTTGAACAAAGGATGAGAAAACAATGGTGGGTCACAGTCGTAGTGAGCTGAAATTGCTGCAGCATGAATCTTAATAGAAGAGAAGGACAAACCTTTGTCCAATAACTCAGTAAGATATTGAAGAGCCACACTTAAATCAGGCTCAGAAACATCCAAATCCTTAGCTGCACTCCAAAATAAAAATCTCTTCCATTTATCTGCGTACACTTTCCTTGTACTAGGCCTTCTAGCTTCCAAAATCACATTCAAAACTTGTTGTGGAAGTTGAGACCCTTTATGGTTTAAAACAGAATATGCCATGCTGTTAGGTGAAGAGAGTGAAGCTTGACATTGAGCAAATGACTGTCCTCCTGGGACAACAGATGTGGAATCAAAGGCAAAGGCCATGGAGGCTTCCGTACCAGACTTCTCAGTAATGGGTACCAGTGCTGTCGAGGCCAATCTGGAGCTATCAAAATCATCCTTGGCTTGTCCTGTCTGACCTTCAGAAGTACCTTTGGGAGGAGAGGCAGAGGTGGAAAGGCATACACATGAAGATTTTTCCAACTGAAAGAAAGAGCATCCACTTTCCAAGCTGTGGGATGAAACCGCTTTGTGCAAAACTTTGGCAGCTGGTGGTTTAGTGGAGAAGCGAACAGATCTATGTCTGGAGTTCCCCAGGACACTGTCAATTTCTGAAATACATGAAGATCCAATTTCCACTCGTGGGGATCCATGATTTGTCTGCTTAACACATCTGCTAAGGAGTTCTGTGCTCCCGGCAGAAACCTTGCCTGAAGACTTAGTTGTAAACTGAGAGCAGTCTCCCACAAAATCATTGCTTGCCTGCATAGAGGATAAGAATGTGTTCCCCCTTGCTTGTTGATGTACCACATGACAGTTGTGTTGTCTGTTAGAATCAACACCTGCCCTGGAGGAAGTAAATCCTTGAAAGCTATTAATGCAAACTGGACTGCTAACATCTCCTTCAAGTTGATATGTAGATGCTGTAGTCTGACAGACCACTTGTCTTGTATCCAATTTCCATTTAGATGAGCTCCCCAAGCTTTGTCTGAGGCATCTGTTGTTAAAATTTGACTCGCCTCTGGCCGGGTCACAGAGAGTCCCATGTTTAGGTGACATTCCTGAGCCCACCACAAAAATTCCTTTTGAATGCAAGGTATTATTTGAATGACAGTGTCCAGATGCTGGCAGTGCTGTGTCCATACATTTTTGAGATACCACTGCAACTTCCTCATATGCAGTTTGGCATTGGGAAGCACCAGAATACAAGATGCCATGAACCCTAAGGCTTGAAGGACTGTCCTTGCAGTCAGCCCGGACTGAAGAGATAGATGATGGAAGTAAAGGGAAAGATTCTTTTGTTTGTCCGGGGTTAGAAAGGCCATCTGGGATGCTGTATTCAGTCTTACACCCAGAAAGCACATGTCTTGAGAGGGTACTAGACTGAACTTTATTTCGTTCACAGAATACCCCAGGCATCTTAGCACTGCTATCACATATTCCAAATGACGAAGAAGCTCGTCCCTTCCTTGAGCCAGAATCAGGCAATCGTCCAAATAAGGATAGATTTGTATTCCTTTTAGCCTGAAGAAAGCTATCACTGGAGCCAGAACTTTCGTAAATACTCTGGGCGCAGTAGATAAGCCAAAGGGCAATGCAGAGAACTGATAGTGAGAAGTCCCAGTCCGAAAACGCAGATACTTCCTGCAACTTAGCCTGATAGGAACATGAAGGTAAGCCTCCTTGAGATCCAAAGTTACCATCCAGTGATCCTTCCCAGTAGAGGTAAAAGCTGTTGTAACGTCAACATTTTGAACTTGGGAATGTCCAGATAAGTGTTGAGGATAGATAAATCCAAAATTGGTCTCCACGTGTTCCCCTTTTTGGCACAAGGAACAGGCGAGAATAAAATCCTAGGCCCCTTTCTGGCATAGGAACCGGCTGTATGGCCCCTATTTGGAGTAACAGAGAAATTTGCTTGTGAGCCTCTATTCTTTGTTGAGGAGGAATGTCTGGCATGCCTTTGAAAGGAGGCAAGGTATGGAAATAAAACCTGTAACCGTGATGTATGATATCCAGTACCCATCTGTCTTGGGTAATCAAACTCCAATTTTCTTTGAAAAGTGCCAACCTTCCTCCCAAAGGTGCTGCCAGGCGAGAAGGTTCTGGCAGCTGAAAAGGTAGGTCATTGGGTCTGTTTACGAAAGGACTGACCCCTGCCCTCACCCGAAGACTGTGCAGGAGAACTCCCTGTCCTAGGCCTGAAAGAGCCCTGACCTCTGCCCCTGCCACGTCTAGATCTACCCCTAGACTGGGAATCATAAGAAGGATACGTCCACCCTTTAGTAGGCCAATTTCTACTAAACTTTGGAGGCTGAACCTGCAAAAATCTTTAACAGTCTGCATAGACTTAGCCTTGTCTTCCATTTTCTTTAAAACTGCCTCAACAGGAGAACCAAACAAGACATCAGATTGCAAAGGGGCATCCAAAATCCTAGTTTTAACATGGTCAGATAAATTTTGATCCCTCAGCCAGGCATGCCTGCGAAGAACTGACCCAGTGGCAGCCACCCTAGACGAGGCCTGTACAGCATCAAAACCACATTGCAAAGAATGCTTACCCACCTGTTCAGAAACATGCACTAAATCTTGTAACTCTTTACAATCAATACCTTCCGCCAGAGCATCAACCTTAGATTTCAACTGTGAAAGGAGAATTTTGATATTTCAACATGTGAAACTGGCAATTCAAAGCTCTCATGGCTAGAGTGGAAGAAGTATAAACTTTCTTTCCCCATCTATCCAAGGCCCTGGCCTCTATCTGCAGGAACCGGATTCTTGACAACAGAAGCCTTAACACCCTTAGGCCCCTGGCTAACAGTTTCTGGGTCTGCCCTAGGACTCTTAAAAAGATACTTATGAGCTTCAGGCACCCTGTAATACCTATCTGGTTTAACAGGAGCAGGAGGCAAAGAATCAGGATTAAGCGAAGCCTCTGCAAACACATCTTCCACTACATTCAGAACAGGAGGTATAGCTAAAGGCCTATGCTGGGGTAAAAACAAAAATTCCCTAAGCCTTTTCCTGGAATCAGAGAAATCCTGACCTTCCCATTTAAAATGCTCTCTCATGGAGTGAAGGGTCTCTGAAAAAGAAAAATCCTCAGGAGGAGAAGCAGGAGGAGTAGAATCATCCACATCAGAATCAGAATAATGAGAATACTCCTGCAAGTCTTCAGCCGAAGACTCAGACACATCCGAAGCCTGCTCATAATCCCCCAACACAGGTTCCATCCTAGGCCTCTTATCAGGAGGGGGCATAGAGCCTCTAATTAAAGTAAGTAAATCTTCTGCCATTTTAAGCATGTGCTTCTTGGGCACAGAACCTGAAGAACTAGGAGTGACACCCACAGAAGCAAAACTAGACCTGCCTCTAGGAGAAGCCTTGGAAGCAGAAAGAGAGGGCCTAGACACCTTAGGAAGGGAGGGGAGTACAGTTATTTGAGAAGCCCCTACAGCCTGACCTGCCTCCTGGGAGGCCACATCCTGTAAAAACAAAGTTTCTCCCTGGGACTCCAGAGAGGCCTCCGTCGGAACCACCGGTTCCACTGACGCCTCTAAAGAACCGGCGTCCGGTTCGGACGACTCCTCTAACCTAGGTTTAACTGCCTTGTCCTTGCGCTTCTTTGAGGAAGCCGGCGTCGGAGCATCCGACGGCATATTGTAATTGCACCGCTTCCCAAAGACCAACCTGGCACAATCCAACCTTCGCTTTATAGTGCGTTTATTGAACCTAGCACAAAAGCGACACCCAACAACGCCGTGCTCAGGTCCCAAACAAGGTATACACAAGTTATGGTAATCCCTATGCGGTATCTGTTTCCCACAAGAAATACAGTTATTCACTTTTTCTGACATCCGTAAACCACTGAGGCAAGAAAAACAAAATATTCCCCAACGGGGTACTTAACCAACTCTGACTTCGGTCTGAAACTCCGAATTCGAAAAATTTCAGAACGCCGAACGGCACTTGCAACACTGCTTCTGCATCGGACCATGCGGCAAAAAAGACTGAGGATATGACGTCGGTCATGCGCATTTGTACCCTGATGTTCTGATGTCAGTCAAATGCGCCTTGACCGACGTCAGCCTTATACTCTGATATTCGGGCCGACCGAGGGACAGCGGACTACCCAAGTGTTAGGACTGCAGCAATGTGAGATGAAGAACATCTACTATTAGCTACAGCAAGTTAATATTACTCATCTATATGATGAAGACATTTAGCAATCTTAAATGTATCATAACATTGTATGAAATATAAGGAAGGGAGAAGTGATTGATGACTGAGTATTTCAGAGGGCAATGTGTAGTAGAATAGTGTTAACAAGTGGTGGCAAGGTGGTGGTTGACAGATAAGTTAGAGTGTAGAAAATAATGGAGGAGGATTATTGTGTGGATGGTATGAGAGATGGATTGTGAAATAAGTGCGAGAGTAACAGTAGTGGAGGATGATAGATGGATGGATAGTGAAATGAGTGATAGAGTAGCAGTAGTGGAGGTTCAGGTTATATGGGGTGTGGAACAAGAGCCTTGCCAATGGGTAGTTAGATAAAGATGTAGGATGTTTTTTAAGGATATAACATCATTGGTGGTTCTGGGTGCAGATGAGAGTGAGTTCCAGAGTTTGGCAATGCAGAAAGAATAGACAGCCTGACCAGCGGTGAGCATAGGTTTTTGAATGAGTAGCAAGGTCTCGGTGTTTGATCTGAGGGGTCTGTTTCGGTGGTACTGAGTTAGAGTTGAGGAAAGGGATGGACATTAGAGAGGTTTATAGATTACAATGGCCCAGCAGGATTTAAAATACAAGCAGATATCTTTTACAAGTCATTCTACTTGTGAAAACGTAAGTTCAAAATTATGCAGAAACACAATCTTCTCACAACTGCTAATTAAGATAGAAGGCTAATTTCCCAGAAAAAAGAAACCCTAAAAAATGCTAACAGATAATGATTCGGCTAAAATATGGAACAGAACACAAAAATACAAAGTGTCACCATGTGTCACTATAAGTGCAACTTAAATATGCAAGCAGAATTGAAATAATTAAAATAACTTAATTCTCTTTTCTTGTGATGAAATGCTAGTTATTCACAGTTCCACACCTCTCCAAGTCTTGGATAAAAAGATGATGTCAGTCAGTTTTGTGTCCGCAGTGGAATGACAAACCTGGTCTTTCATCATGGTAAGTCGATATGGAAAGTGAGAAGATATTTTCACACTGAAGTAATGTGACATTCCAGACTTTTCACCAAAGATAGAAGAATATTCAAGGTAAATCACAAATGTTAACTGACGTAAATGCTAGAAATCCAGTGTTCTTAACAGGAAACATTTGAATAGGCCTGCACAAGTCATATTTCAAAGACAAG
This sequence comes from Protopterus annectens, assembly GCF_019279795.1. Classification (NCBI taxonomy): domain Eukaryota; kingdom Metazoa; phylum Chordata; order Ceratodontiformes; family Protopteridae; genus Protopterus; species Protopterus annectens. The sequence continues at coordinate 358,149,287 of NC_056749.1, forward strand.
TGTGAACCCAGAGATGATCTCCTAAGTACCTCAGCATTTAGTAAGAGATGCAAAATTCATGCAAGAACATATTTTTGGCCAAAAATAAAAAAAAAAATGTTCACTTTAACCTATTCAGAATCCTGGAAAATCTGAAGCTTATCCCTGCAAGTATTTGCAGATTACATCTGCTGTTTGTACATGTTGATTAAAAAAAAAATACCATATTAAACTAGACAATACATGTATTACACAACATAATTTGAAAGGTATAATATTAGGTAAGACCCTACAGCTTATGTGATACATAGTACAAGCTAGTAACTCATGATCATACCAGCTAGCAGTTGTACAATAACCTCAGCAAGACAAATTAAAAAAAAATGTATTACAGTCTGTCTTCCATGCATATTTTTAATAAAGTATATTGGGGGCAGATACACAGCAGCGTGTGTGTGCGTGTCTGTGTCTGAGTTTCATAATTGCTCAAACTGCCAATATTTTTGAACCATTCACATATGTAAGTAACAACACATCTGGAATATTCTCAGACTTGCAGGGTACAGCCAGTATCAGCTACAACACTTAGGAGTTCTTTCTTCATGTATGTGTGTGTGTGTGTGTGTGTGTGTGTATATATATATATATATATATATATATATATATATATATTATATTTTCTGTTTGAGTGGGGGAAGAAGAGAGCCCTTTACTGGTATGTGTTCAATAAGAAATATTACATACTATTAAACACACACTGACACACCAGATTATATATCTATAAACAGTTCACATTGTACAAATTCCTGATGCTCTCTAATAAAATATGTGTTCAACAACTTCGGGAACCTCAAGAACTATTCCAAGTAATAAGCCACCAATAGGTATTGTCCAAAGTAGTTTAATACACAAAATGGTTAAGCACTTTCATCTTCTTAAATGCCAAGACTTCGTCAGAACCCCGTAACTAGTTTTACATCACATTTTATGTAAAATTAGTTCAGTAATGTGTTTAAATACTCCAATCACATTTCAATACAATAAAAAATGAATTGAACGTTATTAATATGTAGAAACAATATAAAATATCAATTTTGGGTAAAAATGTTTAAATGACAGTTTGAAAAAAAATGTAAATTACCTATATCTAAAACAGACAACACTTCAAATTATTTTCCTACTAAAACAGATATACAACATTCCCTTCCCTTTTAAAACTTCAGTGTATTGAGTTTAAGAGCTGGAACTACAAATATCTGTTCATTTAACCCTGGGTGCCTAGAAGCATACAGCTTCAGCTGCCACATTAGCGCCCTACATTCCAAAAAAAAAAAAACTTCATATTGTCCTTTCCTTTCAAGTGGAACAATTTCTAAAATTGCAAACTTGAACTTTGTAAAAGATTCACAGTACTGAATGTGTCTATATAAAGAATTGCTCATATTTTTCCTTAATACGTTATATTTGTGTTCATAAATTCTCTTTCAGGGCTGCCTTTCTGTCTTCCTAGTATAGAAACTTTTACAAGTGGTGCAAACTGCAATGTAAATTAACCTTTCGTGCCACAATTTCCTTCTACATAAGCCAGCTTACAGGTTCCAAACAATCAATTTCAATAATATCTTTTTCCAAAATACATGGGCATTGGCTGCAAGCTTCACAACTATGAGTGCCCATTGTCAGAAGGAATTTAGAATATTTTTCTCCTTTTTCAAACAAGCCCTTTAGGTTTCTCCCTGTTTTGTATGTAAATAAGGGTTTTTCTCCCAGTATTTTAAATAATTCTACATCAATGTTTAAAATATTCCAATTCTCAATTATATTATGAATTTGTTCTCAATTATATTATTAATTTGTTTACTATTGTTAGTGAATTTGATTGTCAAAGACTTGCTGAAACTGGTAGACTCCCCACATTTTTTATTTGTTCTAAATTCATTTTCTACATGCACTTCTGTTTCTAATAGGGATTTAAATTTTGTTCCCCAGCCTTGCATTACTTCTTCCCCTACTTTTCTGCCTCAAGCCATGAGAATAACCTATATCTAATAACATCTCTGCAATTGTATCCAATTCATTCAGGAAAAAGTCTCTATTGGAGCATAATTCTGGCTGTACTTACCACTTGTCCTTTGAACACGTTTTTCTTACAATGGAAAGGATAGCAAAATGTTGTAGTGCAAGTACATATTGGAAAAAGTTTCTTTTCTATGAATGATTGATTGTTTTATCATTTTTATTCTTGCATATAGTGATATCCACATAATTTGTATACTCTGTACTAAATTGATAAGTAAATATTAAAAATTCAGTAGTCTGATTAATATAATCTATAAATCCACAAATTACGCATTCCACCGGATTCCAGATAATAAAATTATTATCCAAAAATCGTAAATGTTTCCCAACTATTTTTATGAATAGATTCAAAAATAAATATTTTTTCACATGCATGTTACCAAATTAGCATATAGAGGGGTGCATGCTGCAAACATTGCCACCCCCTTTAACTGTCTGAAATATTCACCCTCAAAATATATGCAATTATTGCAGAGCATAATCGCCATAACATCTGTTAAAAATTGTATAAACTTGTAATCCAAACTGGTTAATTTTAATAATGCTGTATGACAGTATCCTAACCCTCATTCATGAGGTACATTGGTGAACAGGTCAACCACATCTATTGTTAGAAAACAATTATTTACTGTATAAAAACTAAGCTTTATTTTGGTCAAGACATCCCAAAAATCTGTCAAAATATGAGGAATCTCTTTGAAAAACTTTTTCAGGGTTTGATCTCAAATATAGCTAAGGGGTATGTCTTTGACCCCTGTGCTGCCACTACCAGTCAATAAACGGGGTCCAAAATGTCCTTGTGGACCTTGTGAATCCTAAACAAGGAAGGTATCAGTAGATATTTCAACACCAAAAAAGTATGTGTGTCCAGTGATATGACTTTTTGCATCAAAAAGTCTTGTAGAAATAAGGCCATCTTGATCGTCCTATAAGTTATAAAAATGTCATTTCTGGATACTGCAGTCAGTGTTAGTATATAGTACAGTCAGAATTTTCCTCACATAATCAACCTTATTCACTAATACCATGCATCCCCCTTATCTGGTTTCATTACTCTGATCTGGTTATTATTACACAGTAACTTTAAAATCTTTCTCTTTTCACTGTTCAAGTTAGAAAGATATTCCTTAGATCTGCTGATATTGTAAAAGTCTCTCTCACATTTTTCAAATGTGGTTTATAGTGGGGTTTAAGGGTGGATTGTAATCATTTTTCTTCCTACAGTTCTCTTTACTAGAAGATTTCCTCTCTCTGTTTGCTTCTTAAATTGAACTGATAAGTTCATTTCTTCTAATAAACAGCTTATGTTCCAGTATTAGATCAGATATGTCCATTTGATTGTGGGGGACAGATTTAAACCCCTTACTAGAGAGAGAAATGTCCAAAAGTAATAACTTCACTTGTGTAGTTAAAAATATTAAATGCTTTACAGTTGTAAACTTTTCCTTCTCCTAAAATTTTAAAGTCCATTTGCCCCCCCTGTTCCTTATTCTGACGTCTTTTCAACTGTATTTCCTTTTAGCTTTCCCTTCCATCTTCCCCTGTTTCTCTGTGTATCTCTTGAGCTGTTCGGTAAGAGAACCCCTTCTGGAAAAAATCCATATGGTTTCCATTAGATAATTGACAAGGTAGGGGTTGGGAATCTACTCTACCCGGTAGGATCTAACACATTATTGTGCTCAGTTCATAGGTGTTTACTAGGCTAACGACCACAAGGGTGTTTTTAAGACAAACCATACATCCCATATCTCTGATGAGTTCTGATACCCTTGATAGGTATAAGCATGGACATGGGAGATGAACCATTTACAGGTTACCTGTTTGCATCAGAGACATAGGTGCCAAACCAGGGATGAATTTCCTGTTTCCCATCCAATTGTCCAAGTTGCACTTGCATTGGATTAGGGAGGAACTCTACTTCACATGGATGAGGTGCCTGTTCCATATATGGGGTAGTCTCTGGGATACATACCTATCTCTCCAGCAAGTCCTATTTATATCACAGGCAAGGTTTAAGGTCTTTAGAATGGCTAATTCTGCAGGAGGTCCACCAGAGTGGGGTCTGACAATGCCCTGTATGCCAGGCATATATCTCCCCTCAAAAGCCTGTAGGATACAAAATATAGGGATAGGTCCTTGAGGTGGTCTGCATAGGACCTATTACTTATTCCCTGTATTCTTTTAGTGAGGAACCTCTGTGGATGTTCCAGTTGTTGGATATGCCTGGTTAGGTACATACCAAAGGAGGTCATTGTTCCACTGTATTCAGCATTCAGGTCTGATGAATACCAAATATAGTGGAACAATGACCTCCTTGGACTTAGATGCCATACCTTTGTTTATAAGTTGCGTAACATAGAAGGATTTCCTCACCACTGTAGATACATGGTAATCAAAGGCTAGATTACTATGTATGTGTGTTCCCAAGTCCCTGACTACTGGGTCAACTCTAAGGGTTGTGATGTCAATATAATAGTTACCAGGGATGAATGATTTCCCAAAGGATACTATTATGCATTTCTTGGCATTTAGTTTTAGTCCATGACTCTGACACCAGTTGTTTATCTGTATCAGTCATTCCTGGAGAACATCTGTGGCAGTGTGAGACTCGATGATAGCTCCTAATTTGCAGTCATCTGCAAATTTAGTCAGCCAGAGACCACTGACATTGGCCTTGACTTCTGAGAAGTATATGACAAAAAGGAGCAGTCCAAGGACGAATCCCTGAGGGACTCCACTTGTGACTGGCTTCTTTGTAGAGGTGGACTCCCCAATTCTGACTTCCTGGGTCCTGTCTGTAAGCCAGTTAGCTATCCACTGACACACTGGTTTGTACCCAACCTCTTGAGTTTGTCAACAATGCCTGAGTGGGGTACTGTGTCTGATGCCTTGGCCAGGTCAAAGTAGGCAGTATGAATGATTCTGCTCTCATCCATTGCGTTGGTGACCTTCTCAAAGAAGTCCACCAGGTTGAGTAGGCATGGTTGGCCCTTTTAGAAACAAAACTGGGTTTGGTCCAGTGTCTGGAGGTTTACTATATCTCTATTGATCATCTCCATGATACTTCTTTCCATGGCTTTACATGTAAACTAGTGAGACTTATGGGTCTGTAGTTTCCAGGGTATGTATATGGCCCACCTTTGTGCAGAGAGATGATTGTTGCCTTTCTCCATTGAGGAGGCATGTAGCCTTTTTGGAGGCTACAGTTAAATAGTAATTAGTAAATAGCCGAGTATGTTATCTCCCTTCCACCAAGCAAAACATTTTAATTCAGGTACACTTTTCTATTTTTATAATCATTATAATCCTTAATCATTTTTTTCTTTTTCTTTGTACAGTAGGTTTACATTTTTTGTCAAGTCTAACAAACATTGAATTGTATTTATCTTTATAAAAATCAAATAAATCATTGATTATAGAGTCATTCAGTTTAATGATTTCATCAAGTAATACATTAATTTGCACATTGTTCCATTTAATTATAAACTGCACAAGTTCAAATCCATATCAGTCAAACACAGTAGCGAGTTCATTGTACTCCTCACTACCAATGGGTAAAAAAGTTAGGGAACCTACAAAGTCTTGTTTTAGCTGCAAGGACACATGCCCTGAACTATACTGGTTTACACACATAAATATATAAATATGTATAGATATATGTATATGCATGTCTATAATATGTACAAGCATATATGCATGCATACATACACACCTTTCTATATATTTGTCATCGGCATTAAGAAGCCATGGAGCTGAAACACTGTGACCTTAAGGGGTCATTTGCATATATCCCATGGGCCTTCATTAAAGGAAATGTATGCATTACACAGTAAAAATCTAGGTTGTCTGTGTTTTTCTAGTAGTTTTTACTGAATGGTTTGCCTGTGTGACCTTTTTACTTTTTGGTGTATATGTGTGTGTACACAGGTCTACTTCATTTGCCCTAACTTCCGATTGCCCGACCCCATTTGACTGAAATTTCATTTGACCGATACTTCATTTGACCGACACTTCATTTGACCGACACTTCATTTGACCGACACTTCATCTGACCGACACTTCATCTGACCGACACTTCATCTGACCGACACTTCATCTGACCGACAAGTATTATTGGCAAGAAAATGGGATATGCCCCCTTCCCCACTGTAGTGCGACCCTGGAGTTAGAATATATAGTTAGGGGGTGGGGGGGTGCAGCCCCCCACAATGGGGGATGTGGGGGGTGAAGCCCCCCACTTACCTTTGTTTTACTAAGCAATATTAAAGCAAAACTAAACAATATAATATGAAATTTAGTGGGGGCTGTGCCCCCCACACCCCCCAACTATATATTTTAACTCCAGGGTCACACTACAGTGGAGAAGGGGGCATATCCCATTTTCTTGCCAATAATACTTGTCGGTCAAATGAAATTTCAGACATTTGGTCATGGGCAAATGGGTGTTGGGCAATCGGAAGTTAGGGCAAATGAAGTAGTCACGTGCGCACATAAATTGATTGGTGGTCTTCCAACCTGTCCCTGAGTGTGCCCTGTGTGGGTGTGTGTGCACATATATAAACTGAGCATGTGTTTTTGAACAGAATGTACTTCTAAAACCTTGTACTATTACCAGGTTAAATGGGATTACCACATGCCTGTTTTTACACAAGGGGACCCATATCTCAGTCAAACCTATTGCACCATTTTTTGTATATTTCCATTTCACATCCATAACTCCTTATGGCATTCAGATGCTTTTTTGGCCTGTATTCTTTAACCAACTGACTTATCCACTAATAGGTAGTATTAAAAATCGCAGAGATATTAACAAAGTGACTCTAAGATTGTTAATCGTGGATGTCATACAGTGGAAAAATTAACCAATTAATGTGTCACATTTTTTATATCTATGTTCTTATTGTCATAATGATTCCTGCCTATTATTAAGGGGCATGATGTGAAATGCTGTGGTGGGAGAAAGGATAGTTAATTGTTAATGTCACTTTATAACGCATTATACCTTAAATATTGGTGGTAGTGTGTTAATAATTATGAAAAATAAACAATATTTCCATATGTACTTAATACTTCAAAAAACAAGTTGCATGACATCAGATGAAGCCTTAAATATTGTTGAAGAAAATTGTCTTTGATATTTGCAGTGTAAGTTGCACATCTTTAGTTATATTCAGTGTTCTTTACATTGCTAATTATACAATTAAGCATATTATCTCAATAAATGTGTACTCAAAAGGATTTCTTTGTTCTGTGAAAGTTTATGCCTGATTAACAAAAATATTCTAACAATATATGTGTAGGTAGTACTATTTCCAAGATATATTTTTTATGAAAGCTTAATAATAAATATAATTTGGGTTTGTGTGCATTATAAAATATAGCATTTATGGAAACAATATGAACACATGGATTATCACTGCAAAAATCCTTCTTGCTCATAACGTTATTTGCACAGTTTTCATAACTTTTATTGCTCATAAATATTTAATTATTTTGTCTTATGCTTTTTAATTTTGTTTATAAAATGCAAAATAAGTGCAGGATGCTAGACATTTGACATTACAAACCATATAGGTGTTAATGAGCTATATGAACAAGGGTCCCCAGAAAGAAAAAAAATATTTTAAGGCAAAATGTTTTTCCTAATAGCTGCGAAGGACAATTATTTTGCATCTGAAGTACCCTGATTTGATATGAAGCAGCATAAACATTCCATGCTTTAAAAACTGAGCTTTTATTTTGACAACATGAAGTGCACACCTCTCCACTGATTATGGGTGTGGTTTGTCCTGCAAAAATTACAATGTTCCATAAAACATATAACTCTTTGTGCATCTGAAATGGTGACAACCCTACCCTTTGAAGGGAAAAGGTTAAAGACAAATATAACATCTTACAAATTATTACACACACACACACACACACACACACACACACACACACACACACACACACACACGTGTGTATAACATATATGAATAGACTGATAAATACACATACACAGATTTAAAATTAGGGGTGTAGCAAGCAATTTCCATTTTATACTCACAAGCTCTTAGTGCTACCCCCAACACTCAATTTAAAAATGGACACATTTCTCAAAATAGTACTCTGTAAGCACTTAAAAGTAAGTAGCATTTTCAGCTGTACCCCCTAAAACTGTCAAAAATATTGTTTTTAGATAAGCAATATTGCACCTGGTGGAGGCATTCATTTAGACAGTTGAAGCCATAATATGACCTGAAAAAAGTCATATTGATGTGATGTTATTAAGAAAATGTACTCCGAAGACTACACCCTTGTATGAAATATCCATTAATATGTAAGGTGAAAAATATCTAAAGTATTTTGATCTAAAATAACATCTACAGACAAATAATATCTAAAGGCATTATGTTAAAGATATTGTTGAGGAGCGCTTATAATTGTGCTGCAGAGAGAAGTTGCATGTTGGCAGCTGGATCACTGGACAGACATTTGTCAGTGATTGCTCAAAACTAATGTGTTCTCTGGTTTGGGGGGGTTGCTCCCCCTTTGGTAATGCTCTTGCGTGACCATAAAGTTGGTACGTTTAATCTAAGGGAATGTAGGGGTTTTGCCCCCTCTGCTAAAATGCAAACGCTTGCTTGTTAATTTTCCTGGAGACACTTTAGCACCGTTGTTTCACAGAAATGTGTTGCTGTTGGTTTGGGAAAATGCTGCTCCTAATGTACCTAGGGTTACCACCTGTACCACTTTGCGATGGACAGTCCCTCTTTGGGCAGTTGTGTCCTGACAAAAAATTGTAAAAATGGCAAATGTCCTGAGATTTTTAGGACAAAATTATTTCATATATTTTATGTAATAGTTGCATAAAACAGTTATTCTGCATCTAAAATACCTAAATGTTATAACAGAATAAGCAACTAAAATGCTACAATAATAAGCTTTTATTTAGGCAACTATCCTTTGTACTGGCCGTGGTTATGTGTCGGCCTGTAAAATCTGATGTTTGTACCAAAAATGTCCCACTTTGGCCATTTGAAAAGGTGGCAACCCTAAATGTACCGCAAAGCTGCTATATAGAAACAGACAGGCATCATACCTCTCAACCTCTTAGAGCAAAAAATCTGGACAAAGCTTAAAATGATGGGGGTACAAATAAGGACAGATTTTAAATATTGCTCTTACAAACTTAGAAAGTTGATAGAATAGGTTTTGCATTAGCATGAATTTTCTGAGGGATATGGAGTTTTAAACTCAAATGTTTGTCATTATTTAATGACTTCAGTCCTTAGCTATTTGCCAGAAAGTTACAGATTTTAGGAGGAAAACACCAAAAATATGAGGCAGAAATCTGGACATTCTGCAGAAATCTGTACAGTTGAGAGGTATGACAGGCATTCACACCGTTTCATCATCTTCCTTCTGGACAAAAGATGTATTTAAAGATGGGGCGACCCGGTCGGTAGCATGATCTCCCGCGGGATATCTCCCAATTTGTGTCAAACTTGACATCGCATGAGTTAGACATAAAGATAGCAGTAAATGAAAACAGAAAAGAGCTCCACCTAAACTTTCCTTTAGTCCCGTTCCTTTGAGAGATTGTCTGCTTTGATATGGGCTACAGGCAGTTTGAAAATGTTGGAAACTTTCTTCTGACAAGCAAACAGCAAATTCGTACTCGTCAGACAGAACCAACTTCTTGCTTTTACTTGTTTGTGTTGTTTCTTATGAATGGCATCGTTGACAGTATGCCACGCCTTCAGTACTGAGAGCCAATGAGCTGGTACATGGGCGTGGACCGCACCGAATCCGAAAAATTCATAGGAATTACACAGGGAAAGAAAGGATTGCAGTGCGATTGCAATAGATTTCATCACTTTGTAGGGATGACTGTACACGAGTATCTATTATTGTCTGCCGGCGGTATGCTTTATGGGAGAACTTAAATGTGAACAAATACGGCTGCTAAGTGGGACTCAGACCTCTGTCATTAACCAAGAAAAGGTAAAAGCAAACAGTCAAAATAAATGTGTAATTATTAATTTCAGGATTCCTATTTCAGTACCTGAAAACGTTGTTGTACCAAATGACTTGGTGGTGTTTTCTTACCTTTACTGCATGCTTACCTGAACGAATTTGTAGCAGTTTACCTTTAAGTGTTTTTCTTTGTACTGTATAAAATATGAGGAAACTAAATGGCACAGCAATAGTGATGATTTGGTGGTGGTTGTGCATTTCGGCTGTTGCATTGATGGTTGGTGGTAACATTAGTTGAGTTTTGCTATTTGACAACTGCATTGACAAGAGGTAACAGGGCACCCGGCACAGAGATGTTAAAGAGACTGGACATCTTAATCTGGAATCAGAGGTACTGTGTCTAAACGAGGAGTTTGGGATCGGATGTGCAAACAAACTAAAATAAAATGTACGCTTCTTGTACGTATTAACTGCATGTTTTATTTGTCCAATATAAGTTGGCAGTACAAATGTTAAGAGTAACGGATTTGTTTTCAAGTCTTTTCTCTTCTGCCATGTGCTACCAGACAAGTCGGGGCATGCTTGAAGCTTCCAGCCTGTGCAAGTGCACCTCCGGCTTGTGACAGAGTAGCCCTTATAATGTCTTTCTTTTATTAAAATTAAACAAGCAGATGCATTGATATCCCATGCGAAGTGAATGTGATTGTGCAATGCGCTGTGGTCGTGATGTTAGGAACAAAGTACTGGCCTGGCTTGAGATGTTTGACTTGTGCCCACAGCTTTCCACGATCTGTCATTCTTGCCCTAAAAGTCGTGCGATTGTCTCTCAGAAAGTACGCGATTCTGTGTTAAAGAAATATTTGAAGACACTAAACAATGTCAGCAATTAGAGCTGAAAACCCTTCATCTCTTAAGTTGTCTTAACACAAATCATCCTTTTCTATCTGGTTCAAATTCAGAAAGCGTGCCTGACGCTGTATTGAAGAGAATGAGAGCTACAGGAGTCACCTAGTCCCATTTTTTTGGTGTGTGTGTGTGTGTGTGTGTGGGGGGGGGGGGGGGGGGGTAGGCCTTTGCCTCTTGTTTAGGACATTACAGTGTAAACGGCAAGCTTCTATTACTTGCTATAGAGGACTTCTTTAAAAACAAAATAATTCCAACGCTCTAATTGCAAAAAGAGGATCCAATTTTAGGCTTACCACCTGTCCCTCTTTGGTTCATAGGTTAGTACTTGCGAGGGACATTCCAGCTTTGGGCAATTGGGTCCTTGGAAAAATGACAAAAGTCATGAGATTTTATGATAAAACACATTTCCTAAGTTTTCTTTAATAGTTGCAAAACAGTTGTTTTGTATCTTGAAACATCCTAATGCTATATGAAATTGCATAAACAACTAAAATGCAACAAGAATAAGCTTTTATTTGGGCAAAAATGTAGTTCTGTACTTTGCACTATCTCTGGCTATGTTTTTTTTTCTGCAAAATCTCATATTTCCTAATTGACCTTGGTTAGATGGTCATTATTCTCAGAGTGCATCTATGATCAGCACCAACTGCCCCTGTACATGAGGGACATAGTGCCACCCCCAGAGTGAATTTCCAGTCTTCCAGTTGTCTAGGTTGCACTTGAGTAGGGTTATTGAGGAGTTCTGCTTCACATGAATTGAGAGTTTATTCCAGAGTAGCATCAGTCTCTGGGAGATGTATCACTCTGTCTAGCATGTTCTGTTAATGTCACAGACTAGGTTTAGATCCCTGGAGCAAGTGACTCTTGTCCCATTTGATTTGTGGATGTGCAACATTTCCATTAGGGCAGGGTCAGAGACTGCTCTGAAGGCCAAGCATAAGTTGCCCCTCAACAGCCTGTGGGATACAAAGTACAGTGACAGGGCTTTCAGTCTTTCCATGTCAGTTATGTTTTGGAGGCCCTTAATTTTCTTGGTGAGAAACTTCTGTGATCTCGCACCTGCTGCATGTGTCTGGTGAGGTACATGCAAATGGGAACATTGCAGTCTGTTAGTGGCGTGATGAGAGTCGAGTACAAAGGAGTTATAACATCCTTAGTCTTTGAAGTGATGCCCTTACTTATGAGATGTACAAAGTAGAAGGCTTTCCTTACCACTGTGGGAACATGGCGATCAAAGTTTAGATTGCTATAAACCTGTGTTCCCAAATCTTGCAACACTGGGTTTGAACGTGGGGGAGTGCTGTCAGTATTATAATTTGCAGACTTCCTTCTTTGCCAAAGGGGGTAATAATGCTCTTTTTTGCATTTAGTTTTATTCAGTGGCTTTGGTACCATTTTTCTGTGTTAGGCCTATTTGTAATATGTTAACATTGTCCCCAATCAGTGAACTTCGTAAACCAAAGGCCATCTATTTTCACCTGGACTTCCAAAAATTAGATTCCAAACAGTAGATGGCCCAGCACAGATCCTTGTGATACACCGCTGGTAAATGATCAACTGGTAGAGGTGGAATCCCCAATTTTGACAGTATGTGTTCTGCTGGTGAGCCAGTTAGATACCATCTAGTGACATATGGGTTAATCCCCAGCTGAGTATAGTCTCTCAATGATACCCGAGTGGGGGGGGGGTTGTGTCAAAAGCCTTGGCAAAGTCAAGAAAGGCAGTAGGCACTCTTGCCTTCATCCAGGTCTTTGATGACACTCGTGAAGAAGTCCACCAGCGTCAGTAAGCATGATCTACCCCTAATGAAGCCAGACTGGGTCGGGTCATGAGTTTGGAGGTCACCTATGTCCTTGTTGATAAGGTCTATGATGATTCCCGATTCCTTCCATGGCCTTGAAGATAAGGCTGGTTAGACTTATGGGTCTGTAGTCCCCAGGTTGTTTTCTGGACTCCCTTTATGTAAAGGGGTTACTGTTGTTGTTCTCCACTCTGCTGGAACAAAGCCAGTGTCCAGGATGAGGTTAAAGAGAGTGCCAAGTGGTTCCACTAGGTCTTGTTTTAGCTTGTTTAGTAAGCAGCCTAGGATGTTATCTGGTCCCACAGAAACCATTTTTGGCCTTAGAGAACACAGATATGACCTGTTCTTTGAAGATAATAGGTAGGAGATTGGTGGCAGGTATGGCTGGTGGGGACAGGGGGTGAAGTTTGCACCAAATCTCTCAGCTAGCAGGTTGGCAATTTCCTCAGGTTCAGTATGAGAGGTACCATCCACTATAGTCTGGCACACAGTTGGGTGTTCCCTTTTAGATTCAGACATAGCTAAAGAATGTCTTATGATTATCCTTAGTTAATGATGCTAATTTAGCTTTGTAACTAGCTTTAGAGGACTTTACAAGATATCCAACTTGCTTGTTCAAGCTGCGGAGGGCATTCTTCTTCTGCTGAGTCACTTCCCTCTTATTCTTGGACATCAGTTTCTTCCTTTTGTTATATAATCTATTTATACTTGAGGTCCACCAGGGTGGCCTGCTCTTTTTGGGAGGACCTGGTTTTGACCTGGTCAGGTACAGCCAAGTCTATACAGTTGTTGAGGTGGTTATACAGGGTATGTGTGTACTCCTCTGCATAGGAGTCACTGTTAGCTGTGTTAGCAGGGGGTTGAAATTTTTATACCATTGCTTCTTTGGCTATAGTTTGCTTTAAATTTTTTTTTCTGCTTCTGTGGGGGTATCAGTTCTGATTATTACTTCAAACGAGACAGATTTATGATCTGACCTTACCAAAAAAGGCAACACGCAAGGGGTAGTGCAGTGACCCCCCCCCCATGTTGATGCATACTAAGTCTAGGACATTTGAGCCTCTTGGGGGTGCAGACTAGCTGTTCCAGGGCATATGCATTGATAAAATCCAGGAATCTCAGGCGAGCATGTTTGTGCTCGTGTATGTCATCCAGTTGATGGAAGGATAGCTGAAATCTCCCATGGCCAAAGTGTTTGGCTGTATAGTGAGTGACTCTCGTAAGTCCAGGTAGATGGTGTGCCTCTCTTGTTTCATGGTGGGGCACCTGTAGCTAGCAATGATGTGGTAGGGTGCTTTACCTATAGTTAGGTTGACCATACTGTTTAACTGGTCCTGAGGTTTATTTGGCTTTAATGAAGATGGATATACCACCAACCTTTGGTTCTTTCACACTTGTTTTGGGGTCTGAACGTGTGGAAGGCATTGTAGCCTTGCATGGCCAGGTTGATCTCTGTGGCCTAAACTATGTCTCGGTGACTGCACAGACATCAGAATCTTCCAAGGTGAGGAGTGGTTCCAGGGAGTACAGTTTCCTGTTTAGGCTCCTAGCATTAAACAGAATAACCTTCAGTCGGTCTCATGTGGATTGTTTTATTTTGGAAATGTTGTTGTTTTGACATTGCCTAAAAAAGGCACTATGGGGGAGGCAAGTGCCTTTACTAGTTTCCAAAAGCCTAGAGTTGACAGGTGAAGACCATCTCTGGCAAAGCAGCATGGTCTGCCAACCATGTATTCCCAAGGCTGACAGTACTGGATCCCCCTGGACTGACACCAGAAGCTAAACCAATTGTTGAAGCAAGTCATTTTTTTTCTATATTTTGGCATCATCCTGGGTGAAGGTAGAATGCTGCCTAGGGTTAGGGACGTACCTGACTGGGACACAATCTAACAGTTCAGTCATGTCTCTGTTCATATAGTCCACAGAGGTACATCTCAAGTCATTCACCCCAACATATACTATGACAGAGTCATAGCGGTAACTGTTGAGTGACTTGAGTGCATGCATGATTTGCTTGATCCTGGCACCTGACAGGCAGCTGAACGTGACCTTCTATTTGCCCAGCCTGGTGAGGGGGACATCTGTGCATCTCACTATGGAGTTGTCTATGACCAGGACATTTGGTTTTGAGGTGTTTTGCCTTATGGGCTTATTTGCTGAGACACTGGTGTGTGTGTTATATGTAGTCGAATCTATTTACTTTGCAGTGTGTGCAAAGTAGTTTGCACTTGGGAGGTCTCTAATCTTTTCGCAGGCTAATATTGAGTACTCCCACATATGTGGGTTTTTGTGTTGTGATCTGGTTTTGTGTGAGAGGCGGTGTGTGTGTACTGACAACCTGTTTGATGTCTTTGTTATGAGATAATTGATTCCAAATTCATTGTGTAATTACATCTCTCACATATTGTATTTGTTAGTTTTAGGAGTAAATGGTTACCAGTATATACGAAGCAATTACTATATTGCATCAAGATGCCCATGTCAATCAGGCAGGCTAGAGAAAAGGTTGGAAACTGACTGCCCATTATGGCAGTTTTTTACTGTAACTACTACTGGGGACTGGGCTAGTTTGACTAGATTTCGCTGACTAGATTTCGCTCTAGGATTAACAAAGGGCTGATTCTATTGAAGGCTAATGGTGAAAACTATGACAATGCTTCTCAGTGTGCAACTGAGTTACCTGCTGTGCAGCAGGGAAGGTCATGAGGGTTCACTAGCAGATATCTAGAAGAAAATTATCTTTCAAGACATATCATTGCATATTCTTGCATATTTTATTTCTCTTTTTTTCATGTACATTATATATAGTTTTATTTTCTTATAATGTCTGGTTATGTAACTCTGTATGATAATTGCTCTAATTTTTATATGCATTTTATTAATTGTAACTATTATTTTATGGAGCTTTTTCTCCCTGGGCCTCTGTTGAAAATGGGTTTCATACCCATTTGGACTTTCCCAGTAAACAAGTGTCAAACAAATAAATAAAAATACATTTTTACTGAGTAGTCTACAGGTCTGTAATGTTGTGGGTACTGATTAAGCCTCAGAAGAGGAGATGTTACAGTTCTCTAAAAGTTAAACTAAAATATCCAACAACTATCCATTTTATTTGCAGGAACCTTATCAAGACTAAAGTTTCAGGACTAAAGCTTAAGATCAGCTTCATTTTAAATGAAACAGAGAAAGCTGTCCTTCCATAATTTTGATGGATAACCTACACAAGTGAGGAGCACCAAAAATGTCATATGCCTTTGTAGTACCTATTGTCATTTTCTGGGCTTTGTCTCAGGTAAGCTGTACACCTTCATTTAAATGTATCCTGTCCTCATTAATAGGTGGTTACTGCTGGTTATGTTTATGTCCACTAATGTTGAAGTTTATATAATGTACTCACTCATGCTACTCAATTTGGGATTTATTTGTTTCCATTATTGAAACAAATGAATGGCCAGATTCAGAAATGCCTCGTACAAAGTTTGAAATTTATTCCATAGCTTATATAAACTACAGAATACTGACAGATAGAGGATTCAGAAGTATGTACCTTTCAGCAGATATTTCGGACAGTACAAATTTAAATGAAAAGTACACCAACCAGTAGCACTAAGCACTGATCGTTTCAGTGGTACTTTTTATCCAACACTGATAGCAGGTGGGTTTCACCAAATTAGGTGAGGCATAAAAAAGAGTGATAATATATGCCCTGCATATTACAGCAAACAGATAATACTCCTTTGTGGGGGAAGAAGAAAATAATGCTTTCATATATTTATGTGTTTGTTAGGCAAGGTAGAGCACTGGTCCTTGTGGACCTGTTTCTGACGTTTCTAAGGAGCACTGCCTACACATGGTACCGGCTCAGAACTGCACGGCAGAAAGCAGATGATGGTGGACGGCTGAGTGACTTATACCCTGAACTACAGGGTGCAACTCATTAACATTGCATAAACTTAAACCTCTGCACTTACTACCTGATTAATGTAAATGACCCATAGCACAGCAGACTGTGTGATCTATATTCAGATACTGCTGATTTCATATAACAATGGAGCTGGAGTGATGCACACTATGTTGGTCAGGGGACAAGGGTGGTTCAGCTCCCTGAAAGTAAAATTCACTTGTTATTTTGAAGATAGAGTTTCTGAAGTCAGACTTTTTGATGGTCAACTGTTTATCTCCGTTCTGTTATGAAGACAAATAGTGCAGTAGTCATGTTGAGGAGAAGGTTGTTTTATGTGTTGTGTTATACTGTGTGCCCTCCATGTGCACTTCCTGCTTAGCGGTAGAGATGAAGTGTACACTAACTTGATGACATCGCATGGTGCTGGAGTAATATTTATGTTCATGAAAAGGCTTATTTGGCATTTATAATATGCTTTTTTTTTAAACAATGGAGGAATATTACACTGTACAAGTGTTTTTTTTTTTCAGTTACACACACAATATAGAAGACTTGCACAAATATTTGTGTGTGGAGTGAGCATGTGAGCATATATTTAATATGCCAGTGTGCCAAACATGTGCAAGCAGTATGCAATGTGGAACCTTTTGGTAGCAATACAGTTCAGGAGGCATCTAAATTGCATTGGGCTCTTTCGCAGTTCCGTTGTAATAACTGTCATTTGCACCTCATCTTGGTTTTGTACTCTGACAGACAATGAAAAGCAAAGTAGACAGTCCTCCACAAATGTCCTTAATAAATTAACAATATCAGTATCAAAGAAGCTCATGACTGTACAGCAGCACGTTTATGTCACTGTTGTGTAGCAGAAGCTCTGGCAGCGCTTCAGTTGTTATGTGACAGAGGCCCAAGATGCTTTCTGCTCAATAACTGAATGTACTCTTATCTATACTGATAGGCAAGTGTGTGTGTCTGTGTGTTATATGAATATAGTTCATGTCCAAAAGTCAAATTCTACCTTATTGAATGTCAGGGCATTAGTTCGACAGCAGGAGAAGCCCTTACAAATCAAAAACATTCAATTCAACCATACAAATTGAGTTTCATCTACTTAAATTGAGACTCATAATGTTATAAAATGCTAAACAACAGTATTTAAAAGCAAAAGATGAAAATATATTTTTTTAATTTTATTTATTTTTTGGAGTGGGCTATGCCCTTCTCACACCCCTTTACTTATAAATACTAACTCCACTCTAGAACAACTATGGAGAAGTGAACCTGGCCAAGCATTTTGATACATACAAGACAGTGCAGATCGATTCAACGATTAGTTGCATTCAACTGTTAATTCAACTACAAAATGCAGTTGTATTTTAGGTATCAAGATTAGAAATTATCATCCAACAATTCCAGGCCCTAAACTAAACGTAGCAATGCATATAAATTTGCTGTTACAAATGTGCCACTTTGTAACAGTAGATTTATATGCATTGTGATGTTTAGTTATGCAGATGAATCCACTCATCTGAATATCTGATAGTCTCCCCAAATACAAACTATAACCCAAAATGCAGATGACAGACTTGTTTAACTATATGGATAAAAATACTCATCTGATTTAAACATTCTACAAATAGTCAGTTAAAATAGCAACATGTATACATATAATTTTGCATGTGTGCCCCTACATGAAGATATATACATAGAACACCAAACAAGTAGCTTGACTAGAACTCCTAAAATAAGTCCACCTTCTTAAAAGTAATGTACAACAAAATCAATATACACTCGACAGCTATTACTTCACATTCACATTTGTAAGGCACTTGCTCTTTGAGCATATTTCTAACAACACCCCCAGTGTAGGTTAATATTTGTTCAAAACACATTCAGCAGGTACTAATGTTTATCCATATGTTATGTCATATGCTGTTGTACAATTGATTAACAAATATTGATATTAAAAGGCCCATGGAATACCTCTTTATGTGACAAAGTAATATCTTCACATCCGATTTTGCACTCCTAAATTAAAATTCTTACTCTGAGAATATATGACACTGGAAGTGATTGCAAGCCTTTGATTATGTAAATCTGGGTGCTGCAATTACTTCAAGGCCATATGATCTTATAGTGAGAATAATATAGGGGTTTGGAGAGGTAGCCATTCCCTATTTGGTTGGGGGGGGGGGGCAGATTCCTGTGCAATTTCAGTTGTTGTAGGAATTGCGTATTATAACATGTCAAATACATTGTGCTGTCTGTTCAGGATTCATTCTCATACTGATATAGTTAGAACTTTAGACGTTATAGGATGTGCATATGGAACTGACTAATTCATAAGTGATGAAGTGGCATGATTGCACTATGCATGTACTACACACATGCATATTTAAAACGATCAGTGCAGTTTGTTGATTTCATTGGAAGAATCTGTGATTGCCGATTGCCAATTCTCATACAGCCATTGCTGACACCATCTTTTACATACCAGCAGTAATTCACATTTATTTTCTAGTTTATAAAATTAATGGAGGGTGTGGGGGTAACGTACCCCATGGGGAAGTTGCAGGATGGTACAGAATGCCTTTTTTCAGGCAAAGCACTGACTTGTTGGGTTTTCCAGCTATAGCGTGGGAGGTTGGCATAATGGGTAAGGTGTTTACCTTAAAGACACAAGGTAGAGTTTGATTTTCACATGGGGAAATTGGCTAGGCTTACAGTGGCCCATAAGGGCAGTTAGCCTAGTACTAACCTATGAACCTATGAGCTTCATCTGGATGTAACCTGGCAGTTCATAATGGAAACTTTTATACATTGTAGAAGACACAGACAGTAAATACACCACAGTATTCTTTGGAAAGGGTTATTAAAACAAACAAAGCCTGACAGACTTAGCCAGAATAAGAACTGAAAATGCAGCCATAAGTAGAAAACAAAATTCAAAAGTTCCACTCTAGAAATAATACTTCATTTTCACAAATACTTCTGTGGCGCAACATTAAAAAATGGTACGTCAGACAGAGATTATAGTCTCAACTGCACATTTACAAAACGATGCTCACTTAACAGTCTTCATTGAAGATAAATTACAGCAGTTAACAAAAGTCTCTAATCAGGTCTTACACAGGTAAGCCATTAATAGCAATGAAACCAAAGAAGAGTAGTTAATCACATGAGATCCTCTTGACAGTGCAGTTGAAGAGACAGATGCACAGTTTCTGGGACCCAAGTAAAAAGAGTGGCACATAAATAAAGTCTCTCAAGTGATATCTTGCATGGTTTATAGCTTAATTGTGTACTAGATTAATGACCTCTTTGGGCCTTTTTAAGCCATGCCATTCATTCCAAATCTTTGACAAGTTCTGTTAATCTTGGTAGTGTAAGCAGAGTCTTGGGAGATGAACCATTTACAGGCTGCCTGTATTTACTAATATAATGGTGGTGCTGCGGTAGCGTTGTCGCCTCACAGTAAGACGCTGTCCGGTTCGATTCTCAGCTAGAGCGTCTTCTGCGTGGAGACATGCGTGAATTGGCGTTCCTTCGTTGAAGGTTGTGCATCAGGGCTGGTAACTCAGCATGTAAAAATCAACTACCAATCATTAGCGGACCGGAGTTCCGCTGTGGCGACCCCTAACCAGGAAAAGCCAAAAGATACAACAACATAGCTGCCAAAACGGGTGGGGGATTTCCAGCTCTCCATTCAGTTATCCAAGTTGCACTTGAATTTGCGGTAGGGAGGAACTCTGCTTTACATGGATGGGGAGTCTGTTCCAAAGAAGGGGTAGTCTCTGGGATATATACCCATCTCTCCAGATAAATTTGCTGTTTTATATACTTTATGTGTCCATGGCACATTACTTAAAACAAATCATGCTTTAGTGTAAAAGAATTATGAAATTAATTTTAAAATGTGTTTTGCCATTGTACAATTATTTTTTTCACAATGTAAAGTTATGCCACATAGAAGTGCATTACTTTTTGCTGTCTCTGAATATACAGTTTTCTAGTTTGGTTCTCAGCTATAAGGGTAAAGGGGTGCCTGTTCATGCTTCCTTTACCTGTTAGAGTTTTACTTTGGAAAAACCTTTCCTTGGACTTCAAAAGACAGGACAATAAATAAATTGGCGAGCATGCCAAACCGATGATAGATGTACACGTAGTGTGTGTGAAGGCGCTTGCATAATTGCATAACGCAATGGACTAGTTCATAGGTGTGTACTAGGCTAATGGCCCTGGGGCCTTTACAAACCTAGCCCATAGAAGTGCTCTGGCATTGTGCCGCCCATCATTATTTCCCAGTGCCTCTATTAAGTACAGTCACTGGAGTGAACCCCAGGGTAAACTTGGCTGCCCTACCCTGACTATCTCTGAAGAGGATATAAATCAGGTATTAGAAATGAGTGTTATCTCATAAGGGTGGAGAAAATGAATAAGCACACAAACAACCCCCTGGTTTAAGTACCCTAATCCTTCATGGATAAGGACAATGTGTAAATGTTCTGCTCAACTCTGGGTTATTCATATTTAACCCCCACACACCAAATAAATCATGGGAATGCATGGCTAGTCTTCTAAAGATCCTCTTGGATCAGTAGCCTTGTAAGTACTTATGACCTATGAAACAAATAAGTAAATAAATAAATATTTGAATTCAGACATTAAACATGTGAGTTAATTTGTCCCAGTTATTTAGGTAAAACGTTATAGAGCTGTCACATTGAAGGAAAAGATACTTCCAAGTTTCTGATACAAGAGGTACTCTAGGAATCTGCACCTTGAATCTGTCAGGAAGGATACCTCTTTCTTCCCCCATCATATAGTATACACACGCACAAACTAGAGCTTACATACATAGATTTACTTGTGCCTTCAGAACTTTATTTAACCCTATAGATCATGACACAATATTTCAAATTCACTGGAGGAAACAGAATCCCCTAAATGTTTTCAGTGGCAAAAATCTCTAGTGAACACCAGAAAGGCATTTCAGATATTCAGTAGGTCACTAAGTCAGTGTGTAGCATTTAGATAACCCTGCAGATTCACTGGATGGGGCACAACAAAAATGCCACAGAGGCAAGAGTCTCAACTGATTACCAGAATGGGACTTGGGATAGCCAAAAATTCAATGAGGTGGTTCCCTAGAAAGACACTCGAAAGGAGCTTGTCTATGTGAATGTCCTGTGAACTGTACAGTGTTATTGTACGTTAACCCAATTCCTTCAAACTCATATTATACTACTGCAAAGAAACAGAGTGTGAACAACATAACTGCAAAGTCCAGAGATTTAGTAAAACAAAACACTCTCATCAAATATTAAGTTTGTCTGATACATTGCTCTCCCAGTCAGAGCAGGCCTTAGCACCCAAGGTGCGAGTGCTAGGCAAAATATCTCAGCATCTAGTACTATTATTCTCATAGTTCCACCCCCCCCCCACACCACCCTGAGTCACGCCTTTAGATCCCTGTCTGACAGTAATTATACAGTGATTGATCATTATTATTCAAGAAACCTAAAAATAATTATCTACAAGTACATGCTCATTGTAAACTCACTGTTTCCCACAAGAAGAAGTCCAGCTACAAAACAATACAAGACTTCTGCAACTGTAGTTATAATAGAAACACTGCAGTCTCCATCTCTCTATACCACTAAGTGGAGAAGTCAAACACACTAAATATGTTGGAGCGAGCACACACACACACACACACACACACACACACACACACACACACACACACACACACACAGGCTACTTTACCTGTAGCAAAAAAAAAATAAGCTTGTAATGTACTTATAAATGTAGAAATCAGATTTTGTATACAAGGACAGCTCTACCAGAGACAGAGCTAGTGCAAGAAAGGGGATAGGTGTTAGTCTCACAGGAATGCAGTACTGGCATTGATTTATGAAGATGTTGGCATATTGCAGCCTTATCAATGATTGGTCATGCAGCATTTGCAGTAATGGCTGAAGAGCTTAGTGCGTAAAGAGACTGCGCGGCAACGTGTTTGATACAGTTACAGGAGAGGAAAAGACTAATTGCTCCATTCATTCATTCATTGTCTTGATCGTTGAAAGACTTTTTTTCTTTCTTGCTTGTCAGCCTAAGTTGAAGGTTGTGCCAGCCTGAGGATCTGCACAGGGCACCAGCTGAACCAGATGCAATTCTAAGCTCTACTGCATTTAGTGGATTTCTTGTTGCAGGCCTGCTACTCTAAAACTTGCAGTATGAAATTTGTTGACACAAACATGCAGATGTACTACTAGAAGCACTGTAGGTTCTTGATTAGCTGCATCAAGTGAGTTTCAGCTCTGTTCATAAATGCATTCTTAAGTACCAAAAAAGAACAAATGGGGATACTTGGGATTAACATGGCTAGGCTTGTAAAGGCTATAGGGCCGCTAGCCTAGTAACCTCCTATGAACCTATTAGCTAGCTGGGTGGGAAATATGTAGATGTACTAAAAGCACTGCAGGTTCTTGGATCAGCTGCATCGAGTT
This sequence comes from Protopterus annectens, assembly GCF_019279795.1. Classification (NCBI taxonomy): domain Eukaryota; kingdom Metazoa; phylum Chordata; order Ceratodontiformes; family Protopteridae; genus Protopterus; species Protopterus annectens. The sequence continues at coordinate 358,172,430 of NC_056749.1, forward strand.
AGTTTCAGGAGTATTCGCTAGATGGGTGCACAGTTATGACTCATTAAAAACAGCCAGACACACTCACTCACACATATTCAGAAAAACAATGGCTGCAAGAGCTGTCACATTCATGGCTATCTGCATGTACAGCACATCAGAAGGTACTTCGATACTGAAATTGACAAGAAATTTCTGAACAGAAATTAAGTTCCAAAATACAATGGCTTTAAAATGTAAAAAAATCCTTTGACTGAAACAACATAATAGCCATATGCCACATTTGTGGTGGTATAATGCAGATTCAACCACACTTTCCATTGTATGGTCACACAGGCCTTGCCCTAACAAACCACATCAGTCATGGATAAACCCTTCATTGCCAGCTCCCAAATGTTTTATATAGCATTACCAATGGCAATCCTAAAAAGTGAGTGATTCACTCTCTTTTTGCTTAAAAAAAGGGCATCCCCCCCCCCCCAAACATATTTCTATACATGGATATTTCACTATAAGTACTTTACTACACACACTTGGTGTGTGTGTGTGTGTATATATATATATATATATATATATATATATATATATATATATATGTAGACTAACTACAAATTTCACAAATGATGGAAGAAAACAAGCTGAAGATCCAAACATTATTGCTTTTGTTCCCGAATTTATTCCAGGAACTTCAGAAACATGTTTCTGATGAAGTTATTGGAATACATTTGGGAACAAAAGTGCTAATTTTTGCATCTAAAGCTTGTTTTCCTCCATCATTTGTGAAGTTTGTACTTACTTTGTTATTATATATGCGTATACACACACACACACACACATATATAATTTTATATGTATTTATATATGTTTGTGTTTTTTTTATATATATATATATATGTGTATATATATATATATATATATATATATATATATATGTGTATATATATATATATATATATATATATGTACTCACGTGTGTGTGTCTATATATATATATATATATATATATATATATATATATATATATATATATATATATATGTATGTATGTATAAATGTTTGTACTCTGTGCATGTAGAACCTTATTGTTGTTTATTATAGTGTGTATTAGTTCTGGTTTAAGCACTTGGGCTTCAGGCCAGTTATTTTACATTAAGAAGGTTTGTGGTCTGCACTCTTGTGGGAGAAGAGGCTGGACTCTGCCCTTCTGAGCTGGGAATTTCTGGTTAAAGGTTTATAGTGCCTGAATATTTGAACTGTATCTTACTGAAATTGGTACACCTTGTTTGCTGTAGCATAGACTAGATCCAGGCCTGCTGAATATAGCTTTGTTTATATGCTTGTTGTTTGTTTGCTTGTTATTTCCCTGGAACGCTAATTCCACCTAATACGTGGCTTCTCAGTGCTTCTGTGGATCACTAGTGATATCTGCATTGCTTACTGTACTTATTTCCTTGTTTCACTTGAAAGAAAGTTACTGTTTGTTGTTTTTGCATTTAAGTTACCTGTAACACATTGCACTTAAGTTACCTGGCACTTGCTCACTAAAGCAATTATATAAGTCAGCACTAAAAATTAAAAGCACTACACCCTCACTCCCCACTTGCCCTGGTTTTCAATTATTAAGGAATTCCCAATATTATTCTAGCATGTCCAAAGGTCAGTTGTCAATCTCCTCTCTGGTCCAGCTGGTGAATCTGGGAATCTTGAGGCAATGTTACAACTGCCTCATGTACACAGACAACCCTCTCCTCCTCCCAACAAATTCCAACACATGTGAGAGATGCAACCATATAGCCAAACTGGAGGCTAAGCTCTCTGAACTCAGTACTGGCATAACCAGTCAGGAGGAGAAGGAAACCACACTCACTACAATTCCAGTCTCACATAGACCTACCACGACAGCAAACCAAACACATAATCACACAAAAACATACTCGGAGGCTCTAAATAAAGATCTGCCTAAGCAGCAGAAACCTCCAAAGCAGACACACAAGCAGCTGCTACCCCAAAACAAAACACGTGCAACACATATCTCACAAAGCCAGTGTGCCAAACAGTCACAGCCCTTAAGACTAAACAACATACCTGATACACTTGTAATAGGTGACTCACTGACGTCCCGCTCACCAGGCTGAACAAGGAGAGGGTCATGGTGAGTAGCCTGTCGGGTACTAGGATCCGCCACATAACACAAGCACTCAGGTCACTCCAAGGCAAGTACAAATATGACTCAGTCATTGTCCATGCTGGTGTGAATGACCTGAGATGTACCTCCCTGGACTACATGAAAAGCGACATAAAGGAGCTCTCTGAACATGTAGCCCAGGCCGGTATGACCCTGACCTTGAGTAGCATCTTACCCTCACCAAGAATGATGCCACAATATGAAGACAAGATGATCAATTTCAACAATTGGCTTAAGTACTGGTGTCATTCAAAGGGGATCCAATGCCTGTCAGCTTGGGATGATATGCTCGACAAGCCACGATGCTTCGCTAGGGACGGCTTGCACCTGTCACTCCTGGGCTTTGGATATTGGCAAAGGCTCTTGCTACCCCATAGTGCCTTTTTAGGCAAGGCTCAAAAGACAAACCCACCTCCATAGGTATCACAAGGGATAAGAAACTAAGAGTAATGCTACTCAACGCCAGAAGTCTAAACCTCAAGATGCACGACTCGAAACTCTCCTTAGCATGGAGAACATCGATATCTGTGCAGTAACAGAAACCTGGTTCAGGGCTCCCGAGAGCACCCCAGCACTACCAGGTTATACCTCATACCATGCTTTTCGGCCCCAAAACTTGGACCGAACCACAAAAGGAGGGGGAGTATCGATATTCATCAAAGATACCCACACCTCCAGGTTGGTGGCAAAGCACGAAGCATCAGAGACTATCCATGTGCAACTAACAGTGGGTAAAACTGCCTTCCAGTTTATAGCCTGCTACAGACCACCCTCACAAACCCAGGAACCCCACTCGGCCTTCCTGAGAACACCATTATATTGGGTGACTTCAACTACCCAAACATAGACTGGGAGCATTACTCTAGTTCCAACACCCTAGCCCAAAGGTTCCTAGAATTTATAAACTCAAATGCTATGGAACAACTTGTTACCACTCCCACAAGAGGGGAAAACATACTGGACCTGATCATCACCAACATGGGGACTCTATGCTCCAGACCAGAAGTGTATCCCTCACTGGTAAGATCAGACCATAAACTAATCTCACTGGATATTCACATCCCGACCCCACCGCCTGCCCAGAAAACCACAGTGAAAACTTCTCTAAAGCAAATTTTACACTCCTCAAAACTGAGGTGGAATCCTTCAAAGCCCCGGCCTGTGGAAAATACGCCCAGACCGCAGAATCCTTTATAAACGCATTCTATGAACACCTTCAGGAATGCATGGATCATGCGATCCCAAATAAAACCAAGACCCAATCCTCCAAACCCAGACGTCCTGTCTGGTGGACCCCAGCCATAAACAAACTATACAATAGAAGGAGGAAGCTACTAAATGATAAAGCAAAATCCCAAAAAGGGAAGGCATCACTGATCAGTATTAGCAAAAAACTATGGGCACACAAAATTGTCTAAGGCCAGCTTCGAGAGAAAAATTGCACAGGACACTAAGGATAATCACAAGGCTTTCTTTAGTTATGTTAGGAACCTGGGTGGCAATTCCCAGATATGCTCAGAATTAGTCCAAAATGACCAAAAATACACCAAACCCACAGACATTGCCAACACCCTAGCTGACCGGTTCAGCGCAAACTTCTCCCCCCCTCCCCACCAAAAGGGCAAATATCTATCCCAGCAGAGTGCTGCCCCCCTGACATCTCAGATGCTCAGGTAAGAGCCGCCCTCTCCAAAGCAAAAAACACAGCATCAATGGGACCAGATGGTGTCCCGGGGTGCGTCCTACATGAACTCAAAGAAGAGCTAAACCCAAACATAAAACTACTGTTCAGTCTCAGCCTTACTACAGGATATGTGCCCAAAGAGTGGCGTACAGCAACAGTGGTCCCTCTCCATAAAGGTGATGCCTCAACGGATCCTGGAAACTATCGCCCCATAAGCCTGACTAGCTTGGTCTGCAAAGCTATGGAAAGGATCATCATGGACCTCATAAATAAAGATATTGGGGACCTACAAACACTGGATCCTACCCAGTTTGGCTTTGTTAAGGGCAGATCCTGCCTCTTAAACCTGGTTGATTTCTTTGAAACAGTCACCAAGGCCATTGACGAGGGAAGGTGGTCCACACAGCCTACCTGGACCTCGCAAAAGCCTTCGATACAATACCCCACTCGGCATTATAGATAAGCTCACCAGCTTAAATATAAACCCCTATGTCACTAGATGGATTGCAAACTGGCTCAAGAACAGAACCCACATGGTTAGAATTGCTGGAGCCATGTCAGACTCCAAACCAGTTACAAGTGGTGTCCCACAAGGCTCAGTCCTGGGACCTCTCTTGTTCGGTATATATTTCTCGGAGGTACAGGCCAACATGGAAGGACTGTGGCTGACCAAGTTTGCAGATGACTGCAAACTGGGCGCCATAATCGACTCTCCAGCCGACACAAGCATCCTCCAAAAAGGCCTCATAGAAACAGACAACTGGTGCCAGAGCCATGGCCTCAAGCTAAATGCCAAAATGTGTATAGTCATCCCCTTTGGCAAAAACAAAGTGCCCACAAATTACCACATAGGTGGAAATCCATTAAGTACAGAAGTAGTAATTAGGGACCTGGGGACCCAAGTTGATAGCAATCTCTCATTTGACAACCACGTGGCCAAAGTTGTTAGAAAAACATTTTATATAGCCCACCTAATCATGAAGGGATTCACATCTAGATCAGGGGAGGTCATCGTGCCTCTTTACTCATCCCTCATCAGGCCCATAATTGAGTACAATGCCCCTTTGGGATGTACCTTACCAGACACCTGCAGCAACTGGAAAGACCCCAAAAGTACCTCACCAAGAGGATCAAAGGGCTCAAACAGATGCCATATGCTGCCCGGTTAAAGAAACTCCAGCTCTACTCAGCGGCATACCGCCTGTTCAGAGGCGATCTGTGCCTGACGTATAAAGCCATGTCCAACCCGAATTAATGGACATGCTGCACCTCAGAAAATCCAAATCCCATCGAGCTACGCTCGAGAGACTTGAACCTCAGCACTGAAATAAATAGGACATGCTGGAGGGACAGATTCATAACCCAGAGGCTCCCTTCACTCTGGAATAAAATCCCAGTCCAGGTTAGGCAGAGTCCCTCATTGACTCTCTTCAAGAGGAATCTTGATGAGTGGATGGGAGATCGTAGGTTTACCCCGGGTATCACTTCTGTGTCACTGTTAGATAGAGGCACAGTATACTAACCTCGAAAAAGGGCATAGCAAAATAAATTTAAAATGGGTGGCGAAAGCCAAACACATTCTGGCTAGGCTTATAAATGCCCTAGGGCAGATAGCCTAGTATGAACCTATGAACCTATGAACCTTAGCTGGTAAGTTTTCTTTTGTCACCTGTTACTTGAATTTGCTGAATGTATTTGCTTTTCCAAAAATTCTAATCAGACTGTGCCTGTTGTTGCATAGGATTGGATTTATTTGTAGTACATTTCTTGATCTGGTGATGTTATTTAAGAAATGTTGACAAAGTAGTTTTTATTTCCTTTTACAATATCTGCATTATATCCTAATATTGTGTTCTCAGTGTCGTTCATCTGTGTTCTGTTATGCCAAATTCAATGTCATTGAGGTTAGTACTGAGCAGTTATATTTCAGGCTGTTTATTGATTTAGTTAGTATACTTTGTTAACCGAGGCTCGTTTCCAGGAGTGGAATGCAAATATTCTCACCCAGATTCACATACGAGGGAAGTGGACACTGAAAATGGCAAACCTATGTCTAAAGCATGAAGCTTTTTAGCAGTTCATAAGCAAAATAGTCTGTGTTCAGAGGGCAGGCTAGATACTTAAATACAGAAAGTCCTAGGCCATCTACTCTCAAATGGCACAACAGTTCACAGAGTTCACACTAGTTATTATACAAAGCCAAAAAGTACATTACTGTGTTCCGAATCCCTTCTTCCTGTTAATGATAATCTATCCATAAGTTAATGTTAGGCAATTAATGACAGTAATCCTTTATAATGAAGATAACATTTTATGGCACCTGTCTGGTTTACTAACAGTTTGATCATTCTAAAGTCATGGGTGCCTGTTAGGCTGGCAGAAGCAATCTGCATTGTATCTGGAGTCAATTCATTCTAAAATATATTGTTTATCTGCAGCAGCAATTAGCTTGTTATTTCATCCTGTTGCTATTCAAATACAATGTATCCAAGTGCCTGAAATACTCGCCCTGTCCGTTACCCTTGAAGATCTGTTTATGTCTTGAAATGCCATCTCATGTTCTCTGATTTCCCTGCACCTGTGCAGCTGTGAATTTACATGCATTTCTTGTATGGAATCTGATCGCACTAACAGAATTGTCAGAAGTCCAGTTTCTGTTTGCTTTTCTGATGCCCTGCAACTTATCCTTATTCTGCTGACTCATATACACTAACAGTGCAAGCAGAGGCAGTATATATATATATATATATATATATATATATATATATATATATATATATAAATAAATATAAAATGTACATACATATGTTAAAATTAATATACTCTAGCAACATGCTTGATAATCATCAGTTTCCATCAAGCTGTTATTTTTATGTAAATGTAATTGAGTCAACTACATTTTTTTAAGTTGTTGACTTAAATAGAAAAGGAATCTCCCTGCATACATGCTTCCTTTCTAAACTTTCTTGCTCAACTTGAACACTGGCTGAGCATTACCTTATTGTCTTGACCAAATATGTTTGGCTCTGTGCAGGTTTTGCGTTCTTCCTTGACCTCTCAGATATTAGCTGCCCATACTTATTAGTTGTTACGTCCGTTTTGCATGGTATGGTAAGGAAATTAACTACTCAAATGTAGAATTAAAATGTGCATAGTAGTACTAGATACCAGATTGAAAACATACCTATTAAACCAGGTTGTCAGCAGTGTAATAATTATGAGAATGTCTGTATTATAATACTAAAGTTGCCTCATTTCAGTAACATATTAGTTTGATGCTAATTAGTAACAAAAGTTGCAAAAAGCTTTGATTGTAGATGTAATGGTTAGCAAACCTTGTTTTATGCCTATCCCTTCACTGCAATGTTTTTGATGTTGTAGGACAATTTTAATTATTCATTTCAGTTCAAAAATTGAACATGGACTGGTTTGAAGTTAGGTAGAAATGACAACTATTTTTATATGTGCATAAGGCACACTTGGCAGTAGTGGAGGTTTACAAGTTTGAAACTACTCAACCTTTACTGCAAACTGATCCTGACCTTTTAAAAATAAGATATCTCATCCCACCCCCTATATATTCCACATAAATTAAGCCTCTGCAAAGGCACATCATAGGGGGAGAGACAAAGTACATTGTCAACAATTAGAAAAAAGGATATGGGGTTAGAAAAAGAGAAGTCTGTCTTACTCATTCCTTAATTTTTTACTACAGTCAGGTTAGGTCTCGCCCCTCTTTCTCACCCTGGACACTCTCCCTCCACAATCTAGTCCCTACAGGTGGGCATTATTGACTCCAGTAAACTGCCTTTACTGCATCAGCTCCCTATTGCTAACCAAGTACTATGAGAATCTTGTTATAAACACTTGTTTCTGTATCTAATCAGTCTTCTTAAAGGAGTGTATACCAGATACCTACTACAATGCACACAATCTTTTTGTTATGTATTCATGAAGCATCACCGAGGAGTCAATGTGAACATTTTATGCCACAAACTACAGTCAAGTGTCACTGCCAAATAGGTCAGCCCATAATTGAAAAGGGTCCATGGACCAGATTACCCACCTGGTTAAAGGTAAGCAAGTAAATAAGTAAATGAATAAATACACGTCTTTTCCAGCTTGTTTTAGCAGCTCATTTCAAGACTGTGTGAACCCAGTTTTGGTTTATATAACTTTTAGTAACTGTAAGCTGTTCACATTGCTTTTTGAATATTATTGCATTTATTATTGCATATATAATTTTTGAGTTAAGCTTATAAAATGTTATGCAATAAAGTCAAAGTGCATCAGCTATGAATAATGTTACATTTGTAAAATTTTGTATTTTATATAAAACTGGTGTATTCACTATGCTTTACAATGTGTTTAGAAGTACTGGAAGTTGGGGATTCCAACATCGATGATGTCCCCAGGAGAGATAAACAACCAACTATGCCTCCAGGAGGCAGATTCATTACCAGGATCACTAACTTAATTGCCCCTTCAGTCTTGGCAAGCGTCAGCAGGTATTACAATGAGCACTGTGCACTGTTCAAAAAGGAACTTTTTGGGCCTTTAACAAATACAAAGAGGTGCTGTCCTTCAGCCAGATGACATACATCCTCTTACTATGAAAGCCTTTCCATGTATGATTCTAGCCAAGAAAACCCAAAGTGCTGCCATAAAAAGAAAAATTTAGAAAGACTGGCCTTCATGATTCAAGAGAAAGAGGCCTTAAAAACCCATTTTGTCATGCATTATCTCTGATAAAGCAAATCCTTTGTTTGTGTATTTATTTATTTATATTTGTTTACCGGGAAATTCCGACTGGATGCAGGTCCTTTTTCAGCGGATGCCCGGGGAGAAAAGCTCCACATCATGTACATGATAAATAGAGATACAAAGTTGTAGCAACTGTAAACAACATTACAGGTTGTTGGCTTTAACAAAATAACAAGATATTATCAACAGTATATACAGTAAATGTTGCAAGTTAAGATAGTTTCTTATCGTTTATATTAGTAAAGTTGTCAGACAAGATGTGTGGTTAGTAGTGGTGGTGTTATAGTTGGGTTAAGAGTCTAGGTGGGGGTGTTTGTCTGGATTAGAACAAGGACAAAGCCAGTGCAAATTTAAATGGAATTTGAGCGCAATCTTGAAAAGGCTGCTGGAAGATAGAGTAGTTATAGAGGGTGGAAGATTGTTCCAAAGTTTAGATATGTTACATGAAAATATGGCTTCTCCTGCCGAGTTTTTGGGTTTGATAACAGTGAGTTGAGTTTTGTTGCTTGATCTTAGGGGCCTAGTGAGGTGATAGGGTTGGAGAAGGGTTTTGAAGGAAAGGGATGTTAAGGGGGTGGTTAATAAGTTTATGAGCGAGGGTGAGTTGAAGTGAAGGAGTTGTGGGAGTTCTAGTCAGTTTAGTTCTTTAAGGGTGATGCAATGATGGCTGCGGTAGGAGGTTCCAGTGGCAAATTTAACAATTTTGTTGTAACAAGCATCCATCTTGTGCAGGTCTGTCTGTCTAAGGTTGGTAAGTATGGGGGATGCATAGAGTAGGGTGGAGATTAGCTGGGAATTGGCTATGGAGATTCTAGCCGCCTTGGTTGGGAATTGGCAGCTTCGATATAATGCCCCAAGTTTCTTGTGAACTTTTTTTATTGTGAGAGATATGGGGGTGTCAAATCTAAGTTTGTTGTCTATTTCCACACCAAGTAATTTTGTGTGTTCTGATGGAGAGATGATGGTATGGTCTTTGGCAAGAATGATGAAGTAGGGGTGTTTTGGGTGGCTTTAGAAGGTTGGAACAGGAGAGGTTTTGCCTTACTTGGGTTGAGTAGGAGCTGAGCATTGGATAGCCAGCTTTCTATAGAAGAAAATGATTCTTGTGTGATTTTGTTGTAGTTCTGGTAGAGTGGGGGCAGAGCAGATGAGAGTAGAGTCATCTGAGTAGAGTCATCTGCGTAATGTATAAGAGATTATTGTGTGGTGGCAGTATGTAGGTTGTTAGTGAAAAGTAAGAATAGCAAAGGGCCAAGGATAGACCCTTGGGGAACTCCGAGAGTAACTGGGAGGTGAGGTGATATGTTATCATCCCAGATTACGGATTACTGGCATCTGTGTAGATAGCTGTGGAACAAGTTGCAGGCTGATTGTGAGAAGGAGAGGTTGGGGAAGAGTAGAGAGTAGTAGCTCATGAGATACCATGTCAAAGGCCTTTGAGAGCTCTAGAAATATGGCAGTAGAGAAGAGGCCATTGTCTTTATGATGAAGTATAGTGTTAAAGGAGAGCAGAGCGGAGGTAGTGCTGTGATATGGCCTGAAACCATGTTGGGTTCTGGAGAGGAGATTATTAGCTAGGAGGTAGTTGGAGACCTGGGTGTTGATACATTTTTCAAGTATCTTGGAGAGAGGGGAGAGGATAGCAATGGGGCAGTCATTGGAGAGGTTGGTGGAGGGGGGTGCCTTTGTGGAGGGGAATGATGTGGGATATTTTCCATATCGTGGGAACATAGCCTTCTGTTATGGAATGGTTGATTAGAATTGAAATTGGGTAGGCTAGTGTATCAGCTGCAATTTTCAAGTATTCAGAGGGGAGGTTGTCAGCTGCGAGTTTGGTGGGTTTAAGTTTTGACAATAGGCTTTTTATGTTGGAGGTAGGTACTGAGGTGAAAAAGAAAAGAGGAGTGGGGGGTTTAGAGTTAGGAGTTGGAGGGGCTGTTACAGGGAAGTGTTGTTTGTTTAGAGATGTTATAGTTTCAATGAAGTGCTTGTTGAAGGATTCAGCAATACTGCTGGAGGAGGGGGGAATGGACGGCTGGGGGGTATCAACCTTCCCTGGGTGGAGGATAGTGTTAATAGTGGACCAGAATTGCTTAGGGTTGTGGCTGGTCGAGTTTATGGTGGATTTATAGTAGAGGGATTTGTGCAATATTATATGCTTTTTGGCTGTATTGTGCAGTTCAAGGAATGATTGCCTATCTGAGTTATTTTTTGGTTAGTCACCAGTGCTCCCAGGCCTTATCTCTGGATTTCATTAGAGTTCTGGTGGTCTTTTGTAGCCATGGGGCATGCCTGGATCTGACTTTGGCATTTATTACAGGAGCATGGGTGTTTAGGATGGAGAGGAAGGTACTGTTGAAGAAGTCGGCAGCCTTGTCTAGGATAAGGTATTTTAGCTGTGACCAGTTAATTTTTTGCAGGAAGGAGATGAAGGAGTTGGGGTTGAAGTTGGACTTGTTCCCTATTTGCCTGGGGATAATGGGCTTCAGACTGTTTTTGTGATGTTGAATTAGGAAAGTGGGGGAGTGGTCACTAAGACGGTCAGGTACGCAGCCTGCTAGATAAGAGTGAGGGGCTTTGTTGACTAGGATCCAGTCAAGTAAGTTATGATTGTTAGGGTTTTTGTTGGTTTGGGTAGGGGATTGAATGAGTTGAGTGAACCCATGGAGATTAAGGTGAATGGTTGCAAGACTGTTATTACAGGATAGCCAGTTGATGTTAAAGTCACAGAGAATGATGATTTCCTCGGGTAGAGATAGAGTAGCCCAGCTCAGGAGATTTTCTAGGGGTGTAATATTTTGCCCTGGTAGGAAATAGCATCCTAGGATATTGATTGTTTTGTTTGGGTTTAGTTTAAGATTGGCATAAAGGATTTCTTCATTGCTGTGGTGAGGGGCAGATGAGTTCAGGAGTTGAATATTGAGGTGATGTTTAAATATCAATGCTACACCACCTCCTTTATTTGGACAATCTGTCTATGTGAAGGATGTTGTACTCAGGTGGAAGTATTTCCTCACTTTTGATGTGAGGTTTGAGCCAGGTTTCAGTTAGGAAGAGAATATCTGGGGATATATGCTTATGCTGACTTGTAGTTCTTGGATTTTATTGCATATGCTTCTGATGTTTAGGGACATTATAAGTAAGTCTGTTGTTTTCTTGTTTGCTAGGAGTGTAGTTGTGGGGGGGGGGGTTGCTTGGACTAAGGTTTGTGGTTGGATTGGATTTAGGAGGACCAGGGTCTGGATGGATGTCTCCCACGAGGGCTAGTTTATAGTGGGTGTTTAGGATATGTTTATATATGTAGTAAATTACTTAAGGTATCTTTGGTATATTTAATTTCTGAGTGTGGTAGGCATTTGGTAATGGAGTGTGTGTATTGGGAGGATGGTTTTGGTGGCAGGGTTTGTGTAGTTATAGTGTAAATGTTTGAGGGAGGGTGTTGAGAGAGTACAGTGGAAGTTGTTGGGGCATGTGACTGTGGAGCCTTGGTAGGATGTAATGTGAGCTAGAACTACGCATGTTAGGATTGTTTTTATATTGGGTAGTAGCATGATTGTGTTGGATGTAGGGGGAGGGGGTGTAGTGGTGTAGCCTAATTGCTGGCAATTAGGGGTGGGGTTAAGGCTATGTATAAATGCAGAGGTCCTGGGGGTGGGTGGGAATAGGAGGCAGGGAGGGGAGCGGAGTGAGTGTAGAAAACTGAGTGGGCTAGAAACCCCCAGGCTGAAGATTGCAGGGTAAGTGCCTAAATAGCCAAATTGTTAGGAGTTATTAGAATCTAGTAGGGAAAAACAATCTATAGATCTGATTTCAGCTCTGTCCTTTCTGGGTGGATACCTAGTTTGAAGCAGACAAAAAGTGGCAGTTTAAGTACCTTTTGCCTCTGTTTTACAAGTGGGCAATTTCAGTGTATCTACTGGGTTACCTTTTTTTGCCTAGAGCTTTATCTTGGTTTACCGATAACTAAAAAGAAAATGTTAGCTGGGGAATGTATTTACATCAGATGGGGGTGGGGGTGCAGCTGCTTTCCCTAGCCTTGGGTAGAGCCAGTTATTTCTGCTTTAGACCAGGTACTTTCTACAGTAGCAGGCTAAGAGGGAAACATAGCTAGACACCCACAGTAACTTATTTTCTGTTTAAAGCCCTTGAGTCCTTGTGGCTGGTTTCTTCACTGCAGATGCAGCCAATGGCCAAGGGTTCAGCAAGTGGGAGACAGAGAGAACCCGTTTGCAGGGATGGTGGTCACTAAATGAAAATATAGAGACAAAAACAATTATTACTTTAAGGTCTCTGAAAGGGGAATGAGAGAGAAGTGCTGTAAAAAGTAACTGAAATAATAAATTATCACCCAGGCAGGAGGGGTATTGGGTTTAAGAGTAGCAGCATGTTGCACTATTTACACAGGTACAAAGTGTTTAGTTAAAAAATATATATATATATATTCTCTAATCACTGCAGTGTGTCAGCCATCAGGCCTCTCGCATTTAATCAGCACATTCCTTAATTATTGAATGAGAGATTATCAATGGAGGCCATTATCCAGGAACACATTCTCATATCCCCACTTTCTGGGAACAGACATGAACAGTCGCTTGGATGAGAGCCGGAAGTGCCTTCCCCTCCAATAGAACAATTACATGCTCCCAAGTCATACTTCCCAGAAGGTACTTCACATTGCAATTTGGCAGGGCAAAATGCACATCCCCAGCCCATATACTGCATTTTGTACTCCCATTTCACCAAGAGATTCAGCTATGTAACATACCAGACCATCTCCACCCCTCAGGATGACTTGTTCATTTCAGTGACTTTTTTCCTCCCTTCCTGGTCATAACATCCAATTCTTGCCATCTATAAATGCCCAGGTCATTTGGTCCATAGTCAGGGCTTGATCCCTGTAAGCCACAGAGCCATCTGGTGAAGTCCAGCCCTGTCCACCCTCATTTCTATAATCTGTTTCTCTTGCTGCTTGAAATAACAGTGCCCTCTACAGGATAACAGCAGGATTCCAGTGTCAGAAGCATCTTAAGTGCCTAGACATATTCTAACTGTATCACTCTAAAACACTGGTTTTTCAAGGCATTCACTGATGACTAGGAAGCTGAATCTCCTAACCAGGAAACTATTTAAGTCATTCAAAAGGAGCTCAATTTGGAGCCTTGGGCATTGAGCCCAGTAGATGCACACCAAAGACATGTGAGTTCTCAGCACACGATGTCTACCTCTGACCCAGATATTTTCACATATAGATGTTTTACAGAGGAGTATGCGATCTCTGTATTTGTCACTTCATGCAAAAAAAGGAAAAGGGGAAGTCTCAATTGGACTTTTAGTACAAGGATCAAACACCCTCACATATTCTAAACATGTTTACTCCCTGTGGGATACAACGCAGATGAGCAAGAATCTAATTATTCTTGGTCACCACTGCAGGACATCTTCTCTGGGGAAACATTAAATATGAAGCAGGAACATAAAGGTAGGATAAAGAATTATTTAAAAATTTCAAGAATATGTAGAAGAAAATAGGAATCCAGTGGTCTTCAGCTCAGAATTTGTAGTTTATTGCCCATTTTGGGCTAATTTCTATCCCTTTTGTGCAGTTTTGTGCACCGCACAGCACTGGTTAGCTAGGGTTAACCATTCCCGGCTCCACAAAGTCTGCTCTTCAGTTTTTCCCTTAGAACTTGTCAGTCTTTTAGCCTAAAGCACTCAGACACGCACCCTTCAGCCCAGCACTTGTTCTAAATCGACTGTAGTACTAAGCACTCAACCCCCACATCTGCCTGAAGGGAATAGTCTTTATACTTCCCTACTTATTCAGGTATGTCCAAGAGACAGCACCCGGTGTACTCTCCAGCCTACCTGATGAGCCTGGGCATCTTGAGGCAACGCTACAACTGCCTCATGTACACAGACAACCCTTTCCTCCTACCACCAAACACTAACACTTGCGAGAGATGCACTTATACAGCCAATCTAGAGGCAAAGCTCTCTCCAACCAAGACTGGAACAGGCAGTCAAGAGCAGGAGATAACTCACAACACATAGACCAACTAAACCAACACCTCAAAAACCCACTCTTAGAAATACCAAGACATATACTGAGGCTCTGATTAAAAATCTAAATCTGCCTAGGCAACAGAGACCTCCAAAGCAGACACACAAGCAACCTCCTCCCACCAACACACCCCAAATAACACTTAGCCCACAAACTCAGTATGCCGCACAACCACAGCCCATAAGGCAAAACAACATACCCAGCACACTTGTGATAGGTGACGCTATAGTCAGGCACACCAGTGCCCCACTTAGCAGGCTGGACAAAGAGAAGGTTACTGTCAGGTGCCAGAATCTGCCACATAACGCATGCACTCAGGTCACTACAAGGCAAGTACAAATATGACCCTATCATAGTCCATGTTGGTGTAAATGACCGGAGATGTACCTCCTTGGACTACATGAAAAGAGACATGGAAGAGCTCTCCAATCTTGTAGCCCAGGCAGGTATGACCCTAGCCCTAAGTAGCATCCTGCCTTCACCAAAACTGATACCGTAGTACAAGGATAAGATGATCAACTTCAACAATTGGCTAAGCTTTTGGTGTCATTAAAAGGGGATCCAGTATCTGGTTGCCTGGGATGACATGCTTGGCAGGCCACAATGCTTCGGCAGAGATGGCCTCCACCCGTCACCCATTGGATTCAGAATATTGGCCAAGGCTCTTGCTGCCCCTGTAGTGCCTTTTTAGGCAAAGCTCAAAAAAACAAACCCACCACCATAAGAACTACAGGAAACAAAAAACAGAGGGCAGTGTTACTCAATGCTTGGAGTCTAAACCTCAAAATGCACACATTCAAGGCACTCTTCAAAATGGAGAACATTGACATCCATGCAGTGACTGAGACCTGGTTCAAGGCTCCTGAGAGCATCCCAGCACTACCAGGCTATAACTCATACCACACATTTCAAACACAAAACATGAAGGGCGGAGGCATGTCCATGTTCATCAAGGACATCCACACCTCCAGGCTAGTTGCAAAATACAATGCCTTTGGAATCATCCAAGTGCAACTAACCCAGAGCAAAAATGCATTCCAAATTGTAGCTTGTTATAGATCCTCCACCATGACCCAGGACGCTTACTCCTTGTTCCTGGTGACATTGGAAAAAATGAGGGTCCAACCAAACACCATAATAATGGGCAATTTCCAGTACCCAAACATAACTGGGTAAACTACTCTTGTACTAACCCCCTGGCTCAACAATTCCTGGAGTTCATAAACTCTAACGCCCTGGATCAACTTGTCAATGCCCCCACCAGGGGCAATATTCTGGACCTGGTCATTACCAACATTGCTGATTGGTGCTCAATGTCGGAGATCAACTCCTCGCTGGTTAGATCAGAACATAAATTAATCACCCTAGATATCCACATCCCGACCTCTCCCCCACACAAGGAAACCATTGTAAAGAATTTCTCCAAAGCAAACTTCACACTTCTCAAAACTGAGGTGACTAACTTTGCGACACCCCTGCAGATGGATAACACGGTCACTACAGTCATGAATGCTGAATCTTACACAAACGCACTCTACAAGCACCTGCATGAGTGCATGGATCGTGCTATTCCCAACAAAACCTAGACGCTATCCTCCAATAAAAGGAAGCCGATCTGGTGGTCCCCTTCCATTAACAAACTCTACAACAGAAGGAAGAAACCCCCACACAAGGAAACCATCGTAAAGAATTTCTCCAAAGCGAACTTCACACTTCTCAAAACTGAGGTGACTAACTTTGCGACACCCCTGCAGATGGATAACACGGTCACTACAGTCATGAATGCTGAATCCTACACAAACGCACTCTACAAGCACCTGCATGAGTGCATGGATCGTGCTATCCCCAACAAAACCTAGACGCTATCCTCCAATAAAAGGAAGCCGATCTGGTGGTCCCCTTCCATTAACAAACTCTACAACAGAAGGAAGAAACTGTTGCAAGAGAGTAAAAACCTAGGTATGGAGGAATTTACTGACTAGCCTCAGTAAGAAACTAAGATCTCTCAAAATCCTGCAAAGCTAATTTTGAAAGAAAAATCGCCATTGATTCCAAAGACAACCCCATGGCATTCTTTAGCTATGTCAAGAATCTCCATGGCAACACCTCAACCTGCACCGAGCTACAACAAAATGGCACAAAATATACAGAGCCAACTGATATAGCAAACATATTGGCAGATAGGTTCAGTGCAAACTTTATTCCCCCCCCACCCCCCCCACCCCAAAGGGCCCATAACTAAACCAGATGGTTGTAGATCCCTGGCAATCACAAACACACAGGTAAAAATGGCACTCTCTAAAGTCAAAAACAGAGCATCCATGGGACCAGACAACATCCCAGGCTGCGTCTTACATGAACTCCAAAATGAACTAGCCCCCCATCTAAAATCCATGTTCAACCACAGCCTCACCACATGCTATGTGCCCACAGAATGGCGCACAGCAACTGTTATCCCACTCCACAAAGGAGGAACCACAACAGACCAAAGGAATTATAGACCTATTAGCCTGACAAGCCTGGTCTGCAAGGCCATGGAGCGTATCATCATGGAACTCAAACAAAGATATAGGTAACCTCCAAACTCTGGATGCTACCCAATTCAGATTTGTAAAAGGTAGATCACGTCTCCTAAACTTGGTAGACTTTTTTGAAATAGTTACAAAGGCCATAGACGAGGGCAAGGTAGTCCACACAGCCTACCTGGATCTCGCTGAAGCCTTTGACACTATCCCTCATTCAGGAATCATTGATAAACTCACCAACCTTAACATAAACCCTTACATCATGAGATGGGTGGCCAACTGGCTCATGGACAGAACCCACATTGTAAAAGCTGCTGACTCCAGATCCAACTACAAACCAGTGACAAGTGGAATACCCCAGGGTTCAGTCTTGGGGCCCCTCCTGTTCAGTATATACTTCGCTGAAGTGCAAGCGAACACCAAGGGTCTATGGCTAACCAAGTTCTCAGATGACTGCAAACTGGATGCCGTTATTGATTCCCCTACTGACATAGACATCCTGCAAAAGGGCCTCACCAAGACTGACACCTGGTGTCAAAATCATGGTCTCAAACTAAATGCCAAAAAGTGCATTGTTATCCCCTTTGGCAAAAACATGGTACCCATGAATTACCAAATAGGGGGAACTTCACTTAAAGTGTGATAAGAGACCTTGGGACCCAAGTAGATAGCAACCTCTCCTTTGATAACCACATTGCCACAGTGGTCACAAAGTCTTTCTACGTGGCCCACTTAATCACAAAAGAGTTTGCATGTAGAAATAAGGAAATCATCATTCTCCTCTACTCATCACTTATCAAACCCCTCATTGAATACAATGCACCATTTGGGATGTATCTCACAAAACACCTACAACAACTTGAGGGGCCGCAAAGGTATCTCACCAAGAGGCTCGCTGGTCTTAAACAATTGCCCTATGCAGACCGGCTCAAGAAACTCAAACTCTACTCGGTCGCATACCGCTTACTCTGAGGAGACCTCTGTCTGACATACAAAGCTATGTCAAACCCGGAATTATTGGGCATGCTCCACTTAAAGAAATCCCAATCTCCCCGAGCTACACGCTCTAGGGACCTAAACCTCACCACAACAATAAATAGGACATGCTGGAGGGATAGATTCATGTCCCAGAGACTTCCCATGCTCTGGAACAAGATTCCCATCCACATCAAGCAGAGGTAGTCATTAGCACTATTCAAGAAAAACCTTGATAAGTGGATGGGTGATAGGAAATTCACCCCTGGGATTATGTCTGGGGAATGCTCAATAGAGGGGCAGGAATTTAACAATACATGGTTGGTGAAAGCCAATACACTATTGCCTAGGCTTGCTTTGGCCCTCGGGCTGATAGCATAGTACCTACCTATGAACCTACTGCTATCCCTGCAGTTTCTCAAGCATTTGAAGATGCTTTTATTGAAATGGATTCACAGACACTGGATTCCAGAAAACTTGATGAATTTTACAGGGTAGAGAAGTTGTTTAAGTACATCTACAAGCTTCCTATTGGTGATGCAGCAGTTATTTCATTAAACGCCACCAGAAGAGCTCAAGCTGCTAATAAACCATACCCGGTCACTGATGAAGCCAAAAGATGAACTAATTTGGGAGGAAGGTTTGCTTTTACTGCATACCTCTGAGCCTCTTATAGCAAGAACTCTGCACAAAATGAAACAAATAAGTATAAATTTTAAATTTTGCTCTTCCTAACTTAGAAAGTTGATAGAACAACAGGTTTTGCATTGGCATGGATTTTTCTGAAGGTTATGAAGTCTGAAACTGAAATGTCTGTCATTATTTTCTGATTTCAATCCTCAATGATTTGCCAGAAAATAACAATTTTATGAGAAATAGGTAAACCATATGGGGCAAAAATCTGGGCAGTTGAAAGGTATGATTTCCTACCCGTTTGGGATCAGAGCAACTAATTTGTGGACCACTATGATACAATACAATATCAGGGCACATTTAATATATGTTTGGGATTAGAGCTCTTGACTGTTTGACTCGTATGTTACAATACAATATCAGGGCACTATTTATAGACAAATAAATATAACAAAACAACTTACAAAATTCATATCTAAATAGACATTCAAGCTTTATCAAACAGCTAAATAGGACAGTATGCATAAAGTGAAGTGTGACTATACATGTGCTAAATCAGACAGACACTTTAGGAGACATGCATTAACAGGAATCCAACCTTTGCCACAAGATATGGAAGGGCACTTTTTAGATGCAGCCTAATATAAAAACCTTCCATTGACCCTTCTCAAAATTGTAGAAAAGACTGGAGTAGAAAGGCAAGACTAGTACTCCATGTGCTACTGTCCTAAAGAAAAGTATATACCAAAGTATAGTAGGAATTTCCCCACAAAGCAGTGGTTCTTTTACAGAAAGTAATCCTTGTATAGAAGGATTCACAAAAAGAAGGCCTTTGAAAAAGGCCAGTGAAAAAAGGCACTGTATGAGTAAGGCAGTAGGACACAAGTAGGCAACCCCCCCCCCCACCTGCCATCGACTAGGGAACCACCCATTTTGGGTTTCTTTTTCCACTTCCCCTAAGTTAACAAAATTCCTTATCATACTGATGTTCAAGATACTAACACTGCAAACACTTCTTCCTTTAATCGTGTTAGATGTCCCCTTGGTTACTTGGATATACAAGATGCTTATGTGCAGATCCCTGTTGGTTCCCCATATGTGCTCACTGCTTGACATCTCTAAAATAAGAGGTTTGACCACACATGACAGGAAAAGCAGCTTGCTCAAGACAGATGCTCACTAATAAGCAGGCCTTCTCCATTCCCCAAAGTTATATGACTGTGAAGTTGTCATACATATATTTGCGGTGGCTGGGGCTTGACCCACTGTGGAGATGAAGTGAAACCTATCCCAACTCATTTTAAGTGTTTGCATTTACTGCAACATTCTCTGTGTACTTCATACTTGTGGTATAATGTTCCATAGCAGAGCATTCACATTCATTATGAACACAGAAGATTCCTGAGATTCATGACAGGGATTCACCATTTTAACTCATTGCTTTGCCTTTTGGAATGTCTACTCCAAGTAATTTATGCAATGTTTAACTCCAGTCTTTGCTCATCTTTTCATAAGACAGAGTATGATCTACATTTAGTAAAACCCAAGTAATTGCATAATACAGACCCTCCCCAGGAGGAGCTGATGAGGGCACTCCTACAGTAACACTTGCCTGACCAATTTGGGAATCTATGTCAGCTTCTAAATGTTGAGTTTCATTACCTCCCCCAAAAACAGACACATACCTTGATGATAGGAAGAGCACCTATTCTTCTAGGAAAGCTCTCCCTTTCAAGCTTTATCTGACTACAAGCATCAGAGAAATCCCGCACGACCACAGAGGCCATCTTGAAGTACATCGGGTATGTCAGCCTCCACCCTCTCGATCTTTACCAGGTTTCACATGAGGAAGAGTCAGTGGTGTCTGACAAAACTAGAGGAGTAATATCTCCACCTACTAAGGAAAGTGATACCATTCAAATATGCTATGGAAAAGCAGTTCCAGTTGTTAGTATCGCTTGTGCCAGATAACCTAGATATGCCATTCTTAATTTGTAACGAATTCCAAAGATGTACAAAACTGACTTTGTCCAGGGAGGTCACACAGGAGCCTTTAAAGTCCATGAGCGGTATAAACATAAGAAGAGCACAGACAATATCATAGGTTCATAGGTTCATAGGTTCATACTAGGCTATCTGCCCAAGGGCATTTATAAACCTAGCCCATAGTTATGTGGCTTTCGCCACCCCTTTAGTTTGAATAAAAACTATGCCTATCATTTTTCTGTGCCTCTGTCAAGCAGTGACACTGAAGTAATCCCTGGGGTATATCTGCGATCTCCCATCCATTGGTCAAGATTCCTCTTGAACAAGGCCAGCGAGGTGCTCTGCCTCACATGTACCGGGATTTTGTTCCACAGCATAGGGAGTCTCTGGGTGATGAATCTGTCCCTCCAGCACGTTCTATTTATAACCGTGTCAAGGTTTAAGTCTCCCGCCCTTGTGGTTCTGAGGGATCTAAATTTTTTGAAGTGAAGCATATTCATCAAATCTGGGTTTGACATGTCCTTATATGTCAGGCACAGGTCACCTCTGAGCAAGCGGTATGAGACTGAATAGAGCTGGAGTTCTTTCGGTCGGGCAGCATAAGACATATTTTTGAGACCCTTTATCCTTTTGGTGAGGAACTTTTGGGGCCTTTCAAGCTGCATCAGGTGTCTGGTCAGATACATTCGAGCGGGCATTGTACTCAATCATAGGTCTAATGAGTGATGAGTACAGGGGGACGATGACCTCCCTTGATCTAGATGTGAATCCCTTCATGATCAGGTGGGCGATATAGAAGGTTTTCCTAACTACTTTAGCAACATGAGTGTCAAACGAAGGGCTACTGTCAACTTGGATCCCCAGATCCCTGATGACTTTTTCTGTGCTCAGTGGATTGCCACCTATATGGTAGCTAGGAGTAACCTTGTTTTTCCCAAAGGGTATGACTATGCATTTTTTGGCGTTTAACTTCAGGCCATGGCTCTGGCACCAGTTATCTGTTTCTGTGAGGCCTTTCTGGAGGATATCTGTGTCAGATGTGTTTTCGACTATGGCGCCCAGTTTGCAGTCATCTGCAAACTTTGTCAGCCATAACCCTCCTGTGTTTGCTTGTACTTCAGAAAAGTAGATGCCGAACAAGAGTGGACCCAGGACTGAGCCCTGTGGGACACCACTTGTGATAGGCTTTGAGTCTGACATGGCTCCAGCAACTCTGACCCTGTGGGTTCTGTCACTTAGCCAGTTTGCAACCCATCTTGTGATGTATGGGTTTACATTCAAGCTGATGAGTTTTTCGATGATACCTGAGTGGGGTATTGTGTCGAAGGCCTTTGCCAGGTCGAGGTAGGCTGTATGGACTGCCTTTCCCTCATCAATGGCCTTGGTGACTGTCTCGAAAAAGTCAACCAAGTTTAAGAGGCAGGATCTGCCTTTGACAAAGCCAAACTGGGTTGGATCCAAAGTCTGCAAGTTCCCTATGTCTTTATTTATGAGTTCCATTATGATCCTCTCCATGGCTTTGCAGATAAGGCTTGTCAAGCTAATGGGGCGGTAATTTCCAGGGTCTGTGGAGGCACCGCCCTTATGAAGTGGGACCACAGTCGCCGTCGCCACTCCTTGGTACGTATCCTGAGGTGAGGCTAAGATTAAACAGCTGTTCTAACTGTGGGTTTAATTCCTCGTTGAGTTCATGAAGCACACAGCTGGGGACACCATCCGGTCCCATGGATGCTGTGTTTTTTGCCTTAGTGAGGGCAGTTCTCACCTGGGCGTTGGAGATGTTTGGGGGATACAATCCTCTGGAATAGATATCTCTCCTTTGGGGGGGGAGAAGTTTGCACTGAACCTGTCAGCCAGTATGTTAGCAATGTGTGTAGGTTCAGTAATTTTCACATCATTTTGAACTAATTCTGAGCATATCTGGGAGTTTCCTCCTAGGTTTCTAACATAGCTAAAGAAGGCCTTATGATTGTCTTTAGAGTCCTTGGCGATTTTTCTCTCAAAATTTGCCTTGGATGATTTTATGAGAGCTCTTAGTTTTTACTTATAATGATCAAAGGTGTTTTACCTTTCAAGGATTTTGCTCTATCTTGTAGTAGCTTCCTCCTTTTGTTGTAGAGCTTGTTTATGGCTGGGGTCCACCAGACTGGACGCTTGCCTTTGGTACAGAGAGTCTTAGTTTTGTTTGGGATTGCCTGATCCATGCAGTCCTGTAGGTGCTGGTAGAAGGCATTTGTAAGTGATTCAGCGGTTTGAGTAATGTTTACCACTGGCTCAGGGGCCTTAAAGAAGACCACACTAGTTTTTAGAAGTGTGAAATCGGCTTTTGAGAAGTTTTTCACTGTGGTCTTTTTTGTTTCAGGTGGGGCGGGATGAGGACCTCCAGCGAGATTAGTTTATGATCTGATCTCACCAGTGAGGGGTATACTTCGGTGTTGAACATTTTGATCCCATGTTCGTGATGATGAGATCAAGTATGTTTTCTCCTCTTGTGGGGATGGTGACTAGTTGTTCCATGGCATTTGAGTTTATGAACTCCAGGAATCTTTGGGTTAGAGTGTTCGGGCTTGAGTAGTGTTCCCAGTCTATATTAGGGTAGTTGAAGTCACCTAGTATGATGGTGTT
Source organism: Protopterus annectens (assembly GCF_019279795.1). Lineage (NCBI taxonomy): Eukaryota > Metazoa > Chordata > Ceratodontiformes > Protopteridae > Protopterus > Protopterus annectens. The sequence continues at coordinate 358,195,847 of NC_056749.1, forward strand.
TGGAGATACATTTATCCCCTCCAATGTTTTCAGGAAGGCCATGTGAGTTTCCTGAGTTTGAGAGGGTGGCCTGTAACATGCTACAAATTGCAGAGCAGTTTTGTCTATGGTTAATTGCACCTGGATGGTCTCCGATGCATCGTGCATTGCCACCAACCTTGAGGTGTGGGTGTCCTTTATGAATATGGACACCCCTCCTTTCTTGGTGTTGTCCGGATTTTGGGGCCGGAACGCATGATATGAGGTGAAACCTGTTAGTGCTGGGGTGCTCTCAGGAGCCTTGAACCAGGTTTCTGTCACAGCACAGACATCGATGTTCTCCATATTGAGAAGGGCCTCGAGTGCATGCATCTTGAGATTGAGACTTCTGGCATTGAGCAGCATTACCCTTAGTTTTTTCCTTTTGGTGTTCTAGGGTGGTAGGTTTAGAATTTGAGCCTTGCCTAAAAAGGCACTATGGGGTGGCAAGAGCCTTTGCCAATATCCGGAAGCCCAGGGTGACAGGTGCAAGCCGTCCCTTGCGAAGCAGCGTGGCTTGTCCAGCATGTCATCCCAGGCAGACAGACATTGGATCCCCTTTGAATGACACCAGAATTTAAGCCAATTATTAAAGCTGATCATCTTATCACTGTATTATGGCATCATTCTAGGTGAAGGTAGGATACTGCTCAAGGTCAGGGTCATACCTGCCTGGGCTACACAATCAGAGAGCTCTTCGATGTCCCTTTTCATGTAGTCCAAGGAGGTACGTCTCAGGTCGTTGACACCAGCGTGGACAATGACTGAGTCGTACTTGTACCTGCTGTTGAGAGACCTGAGTGCTTGCGTTATGTGGCGGATTCTAGCGCCCGACAGGCAGCTTACTTTGACCTTCTCCTTACTCAGTCTGGTGAGCGGGACGTCAGTGTGTCTGACTATGGAATCATCAATGACAAGTGTGTCTGGCATTTTGTTTGGCCTTAAGGGCTGTGACTGTTTGACACTCTGACTGTGTGGTCTATGAGTTGCATGTGTTGGGTCGTGAGGTGGTAGTTGTTTGGGTGTCTGCTTTGGTGGCCTCTGCTGTTTTGGTAAATTTTTGATCAGAGCCTCCGAGTATGTCTTTGTGTGAGTATGTGTATGATTTGAAGTTGTGATGGTGCCATGTGTGACTGGGTATGTATTGTGTGTGGTTACCTTCTCCTCCTGTCTGGTCTTGCCAGTCCTATGTTGAGAGAGCTCAGCCTCCAGTTTGGCCGTATAGTTGCATCTCTCGCATGTATTTGTGTTTTGTGGGAGAAGGAGAGGATTGTCTGTGTACATGAGGCAATTGTAACATTGCCTCAATATTCCCAGGTTCACCAGTTGAGCTGGGGAGGACACTAGCAACTGATCCCTCGACATACTAGAAGTAGTAGATAAAGAGACTTTCAAAGGACTCCGGGGGAAGTGGGTTTTAGGCTGGTGGGGTACTATCTATAATAAGAGTGCTTTATCAAGGTGCAAGTACTGTAGGAGTAAGTGCTAGGCTTTACAGATAGAGAATAGTCTACTTGGGAATCAAGTAGAGATGAACTTTTCAGTTGTATGATATGCTGGTTAGATCAGCAGTACAGTTTAGCGTGTTTTATAGCAGGGGGCTGAAAGGAGCTAGGAATTGGCCCAAAACGACCAATGGACTACTAGTTTTTGGCTGAAACTTCACCAAATCGGACAAAAATGCCGCTCAGTGCTTCCCACTCCCAATGGTAAGCTAAGAAACTTCCCTCCTTCCTAATAAGGCAATGGATCAGTAACAGGAACTAAAAACAAAGCCCAGGGATCAGCAACTCTGAAACTGGACTACTCTAGTTCAGTAAGGCGGGAAAACAAGATATTTTTTTGTTTTATTACAGAGATAAGGAAAAAAACAGACAGTAAATGCTATAAATGCTGTAAATCGGCTAGCGCACTTTAGTGTGTAGCCTACAGAAACAATTTGCAAGAATTAGTAACTTAAAGTGCAATAAACAGTGTAAAATGCAGAAATCACTTAAAGTAGCAGTAAAACAGGCGAAATGCAGTCGCTAGCTTAATAACAGTGGGAAAGCCACAAAAAATACTTATATCTGGTAGAAAGTCACTCTTTTAGCTCTCTGCTGCTTCGATCACTCTGCAGGCCACCACGAGGATCTGTGCTGAGTTGGTACAAGCTGGAAAACGCAAGTTTAGCGTGTTTTATAGTAGGGGGCTGAAAGGAGCTAGGAATTGGCCCAAACGACCAATAGACTACTAGTTTCTGGCTGAAACTTCACCAATTCGGACAAAAGGCTGCTCAGTGCTTCCCACTCCCACTGGTAAGCAAAGAAACTTCCCTCCTTCCTAATAAGGCAATGGATCAGTAACAGGAACTAAAAACAAAGCCCAGGGATCAGCAACTCTGAAACTGGACTACTCTAGTTCAGTAAGGTGGGAAAACAAGAGATGTTTTTTTTTTTTTTTTTTTTTACAGAGACAAGGAAAAAAACAGACAGTAAATGCTATAAATGCTTTTAAGCGGCTAGCACACTTGAGTGTGTTAGCCTACAGGTAAAATTAAGCAACAAATAACTTTCTAAGAGTGCAAAACAGTTAATCAACACAAAAACAGTTTAAATAGAATGCAGAGCTGTATAAACAGGCTAAGATGCAGTCGCTAAGCAGTAAATATTCAAAAAGCCAGAAAAAAAATACTTAAATCAGTTATAGCAAATACAGTTATAACAAATGCTCTAAAATATACTGTATATTTCCAATATGTTTGAGAAGGACAGTCAGAACACAAGAAGGTTCAGGCTTCAGGCGAAAAAGAAAAAAAGTTTTGTTTTACTTTTTGAAAAGGGAAAAAGGAGGAACAGAAGGCCTTATCAAATGTTCTCTCTGTATTAAGAAGAATGAGCTAATGACACTAGACTGGGAGGTGTGTCACAGTAGGGGCGGGCAACTGCAAAGCCACCAAGTATAAGAGCAAGACACCAACAGGGAGGGAGGGTGGGACAAAATAGCCTAAGACAGCAAGCACTACAGATTCAAATGAAAGTTTTTTTAAACAGATAAGGATTTGTGAAGATTCTGAATAGACAAAGTGCTTTATATATATTAAATTATAAAAACAGTAATCTGTAAAAATAATCAAAAGATACTTATATTTTGTAGCTCAGTTGTGGTCAAACAACTTCTCCAGCCTGCACTGTGTGCAAAAGATCCTACCAAGTTAGGGCAAGACCAGAACAACAACTTTTTTTTTTTTTTACAAGAACACAAAAGAACCAGCCCCCACTAGCCAAGAGATAATTACACAGAGTAAATGTTTCAGTTTATACAATAGCCTAAGACAGCAAGCACTACAGATTCAAATGAAAGTTTTTAAAGAGATAAGGATTTGTGAAGATTCTGAATAGACAAAGTGCTTTATATATATTAAATTATAAAACAGTAATCTGTAAAAATAATCAAAAGATACTTATATTTTGTAGCTCAGTTGCGGTCAAACAACTTCTCCAGCCTGCACTGTGTGCAAAAGATCCTACCAAGTTAGGGCAAGACCAGAACAACAACTTTTTTTTTACAAGAACACAAAAGAACCAGCCCCCACTAGCCAAGAGATAATTACACAGAGTAAATGTTTCAGTTTATACAATAGCCTAAGACAGCAAGCACTACAGATTCAAATGAAAGTTTTTAAACAGATAAGGATTTGTGAAGATTCTGAATAGACAAAGTGCTTTATATATATTAAATTATAAAAACAGTAATCTGTAAAAATAATCAAAAGATACTTATATTTTGTAGCTCAGTTGCGGTCAAACAACTTCTCCAGCCTGCACTGTGTGCAAAAGATCCTACCAAGTTAGGGCAAGACCAGAACAACAACTTTTTTTTTTTTACAAGAACACAAAAGAACCAGCCCCCACTAGCCAAGAGATAATTACACAGAGTAAATGTTTCAGTTTATACAATAGCCTAAGACAGCAAGCACTACAGATTCAAATGAAAGTTTTTTTAAACAGATAAGGATTTGTGAAGATTCTGAATAGACAAAGTGCTTTATATATATTAAATTATAAAAACAGTAATCTGTAAAAATAATCAAAAGATACTTATATTTTGTAGCTCAGTTGCGGTCAAACAACTTCTCCAGCCTGCACTGTGTGCAAAAGATCCTACCAAGTTAGGGCAAGACCAGAACAACAACTTTTTTTTTTTTTTACAAGAACACAAAAGAACCAGCCCCCACTAGCCAAGAGATAATTACACAGAGTAAATGTTTCAGTTTATACAATAGCCTAAGACAGCAAGCACTACAGATTCAAATGAAAGTTTTTTAAACAGATAAGGATTTGTGAAGATTCTGAATAGACAAAGTGCTTTATATATATTAAATTATAAAAACAGTAATCTGTAAAAATAATCAAAAGATACTTATATTTTGTAGCTCAGTTGCGGTCAAACAACTTCTCCAGCCTGCACTGTGTGCAAAAGATCCTACCAAGTTAGGGCAAGACCAGAACAACAACTTTTTTTTTACAAGAACACAAAAGAACCAGCCCCCACTAGCCAAGAGATAATTACACAGAGTAAATGTTTCAGTTTATACAATTGCCTAAGACAGCAAGCACTACAGATTCAAATGAAAGGTTTTTTAAACAGATAAGGATTTGTGAAGATTCTGAATAGACAAAGTGCTTTATATATATTAAATTATAAAAACAGTAATCTGTAAAAATAATCAAAAGATACTTATATTTTGTAGCTCAGTTGCGGTCAAACAACTTCTCCAGCCTGATCAATGTTAGAGATATGCTAGCCTTAGTATATGCTTTTGAAATTTTCAGCTTAACGTAAATTTCAGGATTCTTGGCAGCAATCAAAGACAACACCACAGTGATGTGGTATATCAGCAAACAATCGGAAACTCTTTCCTAACTCTGCAGGCTACCAGTGGCTAATAGTGGATGTCTGGAATTTGGTCATTCAGTATAATATTCATATTGGTGGGTCTTCTACCTTTCAATACACAGCTTTGTGGCAGACGAGGTCAGCAGTCCTGTTGCCGTTCTCCACAGATGGAATCTATAGCAAGAAGTCTTCTACAAACTGACCCAGGAGAATTCCAGGGGTAGACCTGTCTACTTTCTAATTGAATTATCAACTGAGAATGTTCTTTATCAGGAATCTAGTCATGGAGGCCTGATAAATGCTTTTTCATGTCCATGGAACAGGGACTGCTGTATGGCTTCCTTTATTTCTTCTTCTAGCCAAGGTCCATCTCAAGGCTGGAAAGGACAGAACAGATCTCATCCTAATAGCATCATTTTGGCTAAAACCTTATTTTTCCAAAGCAGCAAAGCTAAACAGAGAGGAAACACATTCTTTCATCCTTTTGCATCTTTGTAACACAGAAGGATAAACCCCAGTGTATCCCAGCCTGATCAGCCTCAAATCATCAGGTAGAGACTAGAGACAATTATATTCTGGGTTTACTTCCCTATCAAAGGGTGTCATTATCCTGTAAGGAACTGAAAAGCCTGGAAACAGGAAATCCTTTATGTCACAGTGTTGAAATTTTTCTTACTGATATGCCACCCAGGGTATTCAAGATAGCACATCTCCTGTAGGAACAGTAATTTTCATCACAGACAAACCCCATGCCCATCAATTACAGCTACTTGTATGACTAAATATACAACTCAAAACTTTGACCGAGAAGAGTACAGACACAAATAGTAGTCCCACAGGAATGTATCTTCTCAGCTCACTGCTGTTAAAATATATTGGGACCATCTGTACCCCCCCCCCCCCACACACACACACAGATGCACAGGTGTGACCATGATTTTCAGCCACCGGTATAACAGTGGCTGCACACCTCAGAGGTATGATTAAGGTCAAATGAATAAACAAATACATAACTGCCACACAAGACTATATCTTCTATGCTCAGTTTCTTTCAGAATATAATATGTAGCCCACTGCATCCCATTCCACCCAGACATACATCTCAACCTCTGATCTCAAGAGTCAAAAAAAAAAAAAGTAAGGGACAGATACTATATTTATGTACATTTAGAAAGCTGGCGCAATAACAGACTACACTGGCATGCTTTCTGTGAATACTGCCAAGTCTAGAACTCCAATGTCTGCATTATTTACTAACAGCCACCCTCACCAACTTATCAAAACAAAAAATGCAAATTTTGCAAGGAGCATACCAAAATGTGAAACAAAATGAGGTACACTTTGCAAACTCCACCCACTTAGAAACACACACACGCACACAATAAGGTATACTCTGCAAACTCTGGGTTAACTGAGAGCATCCATGCCACCTACTTAGAAACACACACACACACACACACAAGAAAAACTACTTACCAGCATACACGTTTTTTGTAAATATATAGCTATAGTATTTAGAGTAAATTACTCAAACCTGCTTCTGGACTCATATCTGTGGAAGCAGCCAGTACTATCATTTTTTCACTTTGTCACCTGAAGCAGACTGATCCAATAGGAATATCTCCTAACTGCTTTATAAGGCAGTCTGAAGAGCCCCTTATGACCTTTTGGTGTTCTACCAAGTCTCCTTAACATCCACTTGAAATGTACAGAATGCCAGGTTGTTTTGAAAACAGTCCAGGAACTTGAGTAAACCAATTTTATTTATTTATCTATTTATTTTTACAATGCAGTTGAGCAGAGCTCTGAACTTCTCATATGCAGGAGCATGCAAGGAGTTCCAAGCCAATGTAAAGGAATACTACTTCTGGCCATGAGCCCATGTTGGCTGATGTTGTGGAAAATAAGGCCATATTTATCTATTTTGGTTACTGGGATAAAGCACTGATTACATGACCAGTTGTGGGCACAGCCCTGGTTGTGTTCAAACTAGTTGTTGTTGTGTCTTTCAGCTTTTCCCGGTTAGGGGTCGCCACAGCGGAACTCCGGTCCGCTAATGATTGGCAGTAGATTTTTACGTGCTGAGTTGCTGGCCCTGACGCACAACCTTCAACGAAGGTACGCCCATTCACGCATGTCTCCACACAGAAGACGCTCTAGCTGAGAATCAAACAGGACAACGTCTTACTGTGAGGCGACAACGCTACCGCAGCACCACCACCGCAGTTGTAGCAACAAAAATGTAAAACTTACAGCCAGCAGTGGAACATAAGGTAATACAAACTAGTCACAAAAATGAGACACTATGTTCACACATAAGGTAATACAAACTAGTCCCACAAATGAGATACTACGTTCACACATAAGGTAATACAAACTAGTCCCACAAATGAGATACTACGTTCACACATAAGGTAATAAAAACTAGTCACAAAATGAGATACTATGTTCACACATAAGCAAACGGAAAAAGTCCAAACAGTTATCAAGTCACAAATTCGAGCACAAAAGAAAGCAGAGCCAGCTGGAGCCTGAACGCAGGTTTATTATATAACAAATAGACAGCATTTTCGCTACTTGAACAGAGTAGCTTCCTCAGAGGTTAAAAATGCAGAGTGGCAACACCCTTTTTAAACTCCATTCTAAAACGAGTTTAACATTACATCACTTCCTCCAAAGAAGGAACTTGATGCTTAAGGGTGACATAAGCATACATAACTTCGTAAAACATTTGTCATATGAATAAAAACATTTTTATTTGTGTTTAAAACATTATAAACAAGTATTTAAGAATATCTAAAAATATATTAATAAAATATTGTACAACTTTTAAAGCTGTCCAAATGAACGCTAAGCGTTAATTTAGCAAATTATTTACATAATAATAATAGCAAAAATATATTGGGAATATATAGTTAAAGGAGCATGAGAAGGGTGATTATAACACGCTTTGAAGTATTTAGTGGTTGCGTGGAGTATATATTCAACATGCATGTACTTTGAACTATCTTATTTCCCGGTTTGCTTTTAGAAAGCATTTGACTGCTTAAAAGCTGCTTTGGTGTAAATATGTAATGAAAAGCAATATGTCAACGCGTTTAGCGTTCATTTGGACAATTTTAAAAAGTTATATAATACATTTAATGAAAAGCAATATGTCAACGCGCTTAGCGTTCATTTGGACAGCTTTAAAAGTTGTACAATATTTTATTAATATATTTTTAGATATTCTTAAATACTTGTTTATAATGTTTTAAACACAAATAAAATTTTTTTTATTTATATGACAAATGTTTTACGAAGTTATGTATGCTTATGTCACCCTTAAGCATCAAGTTCCTTCTTTGGAGGAAGTGATGTAATGTTAAACTCGTTTTAGAATGGAGTTTAAAAAGGGTGTTGCCACTCTGCATTTTTAACCTCTGAGGAAGCTACTCTGTTCAAGTAGCGAAAACGCTGTCTATTTGTTATATAATAAACCTGCTTTCAGGCTCCAGCTGGCTCTGCTTTCTTTTATTTTCACACATAAGGTAACACAGACTAGTCACAAAATGAGATACTATGTTCACACATAAGGTAATACAAACTAGTCACAAAATGAGATACTACGTTCACACATAAGGTAATACAAACTAGTCACAAAAATTACATACTATGTTCACATTTTACATCATGTTGAGTTGTACATTTTGGCAAGGGAAAAGTGGAATAAGAGGATTCGCAAGAAAACAAAGACGCTGTGTTATCTCTGGAAATTGTAAGGAAAGGGTAACACAAGTATCTGAGGTCAAAGCAAGAGATAAACTATGGGAAAGCCAGAGTCCAGGGAGACAGAGGTAACGAGAAAGGTAAATATTGTAAGATGACAGCAAGCAATGATAAAGTATAGCTATGTATATATTTACAGGAAACAGATACAGTAGTAACTAATGCAGTAATAGCATAAATGGGGTGACATGAGAAATTAACTTAGTAGAGTAGTGCTAATTAATGATTATGTCCCGTGTCTTCCACTCAGGGTATTCTCCATAGCTTTTCCTGTATCTGTTGTTAAGCTAATATACCTCTAGATACCCAGAATGTATGCAATAGCCAGTGACAACAGATATGACAGGTTTCTCAGGACTTCTGGACATAGCTCCCTAGCTTTTTACATTACCTTTCTTAAGGGCTGCCATTTCCTGCTACTTTCTCTCTCTGTCCTGGTATCTGCCCACTGTTCTCTCCATGCCTGTCGGCCTCCTTCCCAGCACAACATTGCCCCATTGCTTTTCTTTACAAGGACCCTAGTATTCATTCAGTCTCTCTTTTTTCACAATCTTTCTGTGATCTCCCTCCTGCCTTTGCTCAGCCTGGCCAGTATAAACATAAGATGGTTGTTGGTCAAGGATGAATCAGAATGAAAAATCCAAGAAGTGAATGTTGGTGAAGTATGATAACCAAACTATGTGTCTATCTGTCAACAGCCTGTGTCCCTATGATAATGAGAAGTGACATTTCAGAAGTGGTTTCCATTAAGATCCATCAGTCAGTTTAAGGATGGCTTATTGCTTAGTGTACCACAACTTTGGTTATCCATTAAAAAGTGTACTGTCCCTTTTTGAATCTGTCCTATGATATACTGCTTATTTAAGCCATCATAAAAGCACGACCCATCTGTGCAGTAACTGACTGTAAGCAATACTGACTCTGTTATCTTTGTGCTTCTGCCTTGCTAAACTGACTGTAGTGAACTGCAGTGATATGTCTAAGGACACAGAGGAGGTACGCAACAGTGATGTACAGTCCAACTTGGCACTGTTGGAAACTCCTGGTGTTCTGGCTGCAGTGAGATTCTCAAACAATCTGGAAATATATCGCTGATTGATAACTATATTTCTTGGCATTTTAACCTTTCAGAGTTCTGCATTGTCTTAATTTTGCCTGACTGAATTATTTTATATATTTTCTGACATTGTTTTCTGTTTCTCATCTGTCCTGAAACAGTCTTTTCCACCCCCCCCAATCCTATTCTTGTGGTGGTGTTATAGTTGGTGGCTTTGCCATTGCCCGCTCTTACTGTAAATTTGATCTGGGACACCCCTCCCAGTCTGGTGTTCACTCTACTTAATACAGAGAGAACATTTGACCCACTTAGGTTCTTAACCTAGAATTTTTCTTCTGCTTCTTCTTCCTCTCTCCTTGCACTTTACTAAAAAAAAAAGTGCACTTAATTTTGTTTTGCCTCTTCTTAAAAGTACTCAGTTGTATTTATTCTGCTCCATTTATTACTGCTTGGTAGTAGCCTGATTAAATTGTAACTGTTACTCTATAAGCCTTTTGGTTTAAGGACTTGGGCTCGAGACCAGTTGTTTTACATTAAGAAGGCTTGTGGTCTGCACTGTTGTGGCAGGACAGGTAGCTTACATCTTTCTAAGTTAGGAGTTGCTGATTGAAGGTTTAGTGTCTGTTATTCTAAAAATGCAACAGTTCTGGTTTAAGCACTTGGGCTTTGGGACAGTTATTTTACTTTAAGAAGGTGTAGTCTACACTCTTGTGGGAGAGGGTAGATTCTGCCCTTCTGAGCTGGGAATTTCTGGTTAAAGGCTTATTGTGCCTGCTTATTTGAACTGTTTCTTTCTGAAATTGGTACGCCTTGTTTGCTGTAGCATAGACTAAATTCAGACCTGCTGAATCTAGCTTTGCTTGTATAACTTGAGAACTAATCCAGACCATCTTTTTTTGGAGAAAGTTCCCTTGCACCCTAGTGGCAGGAGTGTGCAGTTAGAACTTGTCTGATTAAAGACTGCTGGAACAGGGCTCAGTGTTTAGCTTTTTATTGGTTAATTTGTTTAAATCAGTTTGCTCATTTGCTACTGTTATAAAAAATATATATATATATATATATATATATATATATATATATATATATATATATATATATATATATACATACACACACACACACGCACTTTATGGATCTCGCTGCTTAGCTAGGGTTATACTATTCCCGGCGCCATAAAGTGTGCTCTTCAAATTTTCCCTTAGAATGAGACAGTTTTTTAGTTTTTGCACTAAAATCTGTTTCATTGAACTCAACACTTGTTTAGAACTCGTAAGCACTAAATAAGCTACAAATTACTACAGCACTCAACTTTCCTTACTTGTCTAGAGGAAAACAGTTTTTAGAATTTAAATAAGCACCTTCCCAGGCATGTCTAATGGTCAGCTCCCGGTGTATTCTCCTTTCTACCTGATGAATCTGGGCATCTTGGGGCAATGCAGCAATTGCCTCATGTACACAGACAACCCTCTCTTCCTACCACCCAACACTACAACCTGTGAGAGATGCACTTATATAGCCAAACTGGAAGCAAAGATCTCTTCACCCAAGACTGGACTAAACAGTCAAGAGGAGAAGGCGAACACTTGCATCACACTGCACTCATCACATAGTCCCTCAAATCCTACACCACCAAAACACATGCATAGAAACACGAAACACACACCTACATTTGCGGAGGATCTCAATAAAAATCTGCTCAAGCAACAGAGACCTTCAAAGCAGAAACACAAGCAACCTCTACCCCTCCCACCAAAACACGACCCAAATGACACACAGCCCACAAACTCAGTGTGCCACTCAACCACAGCCCATAAGGCATAACAAAATACCCAACACTCTAGTCATAGGTGACTCTATAATCAGGCACACTGATGTTCCACTCACCAGGCTAAACAAGGAGAAAATTACTGTCAGCTACCTGTTGGGTGCCAGGATCCGCCACCTAACACACGCACTCAGGTCACTCCACAACAAGTACAAATATGACTGTCATTGTCCATGCTGTTGTGAAGGACTTGAGACGTACCTCCCTGGACTACATGAAAAGGGACATGGAGGAGCTCTCTGATCTTGTAGCCCAGGCAGGTATGACCCTAGCCCTGAGTAGCATCCTGCCATCACCCAAAATTATACCACAGTACAAGGACAAAATGATTGACTTCAACAATTGGCTAAGCTTCTGGTGTCATTCTAAGGTAATCTAGTATCTGTCTGCCTGGGATGACATGTCGACAGACTACGATGCTTTGCCAGAGATGGCCTGCATCTGTCACCCTTGGGATTCTGGATACTGGCTAAGGCTCTTGCTACCCCTATAGTGCCTTTTTCAGGCAAGGTTCAAATGACAAATTCACCACCTTAACAAGTACAAGCAAGCAAAATCTACTCAATGCTAGAAGTCTAAACCTCAAAATGCATTCATTCGAGGCACTCCATAAAATGGAGAGCATCAACATCTGTACAGTGATAGAGACCTGGCTCAAGGCTCCAGAGAGCACCCCATGCATTACCAGGCTATAATTTATACCACAACTTTCGGCCACCTAACCTGGACCAAAACACTAAAGGTGGAGGTGTGTCCATATTCATTAAGGATATACACACCTCCAGGCTAGTTGCTCAGCATAATGCATCCGAGATTATCCAAGTGCAACTAACTCTGGACAAGACCGCAATCCAAACTGTAACTTGCTACAGATCCCCCACCATGGCCCAGGATTCCCACTCCTCATTTCTTGATACACTGGAAAATATTAGGGTACAACCCAACACCCTAATAATGGGCGATTTCAACTACCCCACCATTAACTGGGAAAACTACTCATGTACCAGCTCTTTTGCTCAACGTTTTCTGGAATTCATAAATTCCAATGCCTTGGATCAACTTATCCACACCCCCCACCAAGGGCAGAAATATCTTAGACCTGGTCATTACCAAACATGGACGACCGGTGTTCCACACCAGAGGTCAGTTTCTCGGTCAGATGTGACCACAAGCTAATCACCCTGGACATCTACACCTCCCCCATTAGGGAAACCACTGTAAAAAAATTCTCCAAAACTACACGACATGCATGCAGATGGACAATAGAGGTATAACTGCTGAATCCTACACAAATGCACTTTATAAGCACTTACACAAGTGCATGGATCATGCTATCCCTAACAGAAACAAGATGTTATCCTCCAAAAAAAGGAAGCCAATCTGGTGGTCCCCTGCCATAAACAAACTCTACAACAGAAGAAAGAAACTGTTGCAAAAGAGTAAAATCCCATGATTGGGCGAACTCTCTGGTCAGCCACAATAAGAAGCTGAGATCCCTCATAAAATCCTCCAAAGCTATTTGCGAAAACAAAATCACTATTGATTCTAAAGATAACCACGAAGCAATCTATAGCTATATCAAGAATCTCAATGACAGCACTCAGATCTGCTCCGATTTACAGCACAATGGCACTAAATATACAGGACCAACTGATATTGACAACATCCTGGCAGATAGGTTCAGTGCTAACTTTACCCACCTCTCACCCCCTAAAGGGACCATCTCTATACCGGAAGAATGCGAAGTTCCTGTAGTCACAGCTGCACAGGTAAAAACCACACTCTCCAAAGCCAAGAAGACAGCATCCATGGAACCTGACAACATCCCAGGCTGTGTTCTACACAAACTGCAGAATGAACTGGCATCCCACCTAAGCACCATGTTCAATCATAGCCTCACCTCAGGCTTTATGCCCACTGAATGGCATGTAGCAATGGTTATCCCACTCCACAAAAGGGAAGCCACCACGGACCCCGGGAACTACCGCCCCATTAGCCTAACAAGCCTGGTCTGCAAGGCCATGGAACGTATCATCATGGATTTTATACACAAAGACATTGGTAATCTCCAAACTCTGGAACCCACCCAGTTCGGGTTTGTAAAAGGCAGATCATGTCTCCTAAACCTGATAGACTTCTTTGAAGCAGTCACCAAAGCCGTAGACGAGGGTAAGGTGGTTCACACACCCTATCTAGATCTCGCCAAGCCTTTTGACACCATCCCCCACTCTGGAATTATAGATAAACTCACTAAACTAGGTCTAAATCCCTATGTCACAAGATGGGTTGCCAACTGGCTCACTGACAGAACCCACACTGTGAAAGTAGCAGATTCCAAATCTGACTTCAGACCAGTGACAAGTGGAGTACCACATGGTTCTGTCCTGGGTCCTCTCCTGTTTGGTATCTACTTTTCTGAAGTACAGGCTAACACAGAAGGTCTTTGGCTAACAAAATTCACAGATGACTGCAAACTAGGAGCCATAATTGAAACTCCTAATGATGTGGACATCCTACAAAAGGGCCTCACGGAGACAGATGCCTGTTTTCAAAGCCATGGCCTCAAGCTCAATGCCAAAAAGTGCATTGTCATCCCCTTTGGTAAAAACTCTAACCATGAGCTACTACATAGGTGGTAGTCTACTTAACACCTGAAGTGTGATGAGGCCTTGGGACACAGGTGGACAGTAGTCTCTCCTTTGATAATCACATTTCCACAGTAGTCAGGAAATCCTTCTACATGGCACACCTCATCACAAAAAGTTTCTCATCCAGGAAAAAAAGAGGTCATTGCTCCCATCTACTAGTCACTCATTAGACCCATTAGAGAGTACAATGCCCCTTTTGGTATGTACCTCACAAGACATCTACAACAACTGGAAAGGCCACAAAAATACCTCACAAAGAGGATTACCGGCCTCAAACAGATACCCTACGCAGGCAGTCTCAAAAAACTCCAGCTTTACTCCATCGCATATCGCTTACTCAGAGGCAATCACTGCCTAACATACAAAGCTATGTCAATCCCAGAGTTGATGGACATGCTACACTTAAAGAAATCCCAATCCCTCCGAGCTACACGCTCTAGGGACCTAAACCTTGTCACTACAATAAAAAGAACATGCTGGAGGGATAGATTTCTGTCCCAGAGACTTCCCATACCTATCTATATCAAACAAAGCTCATTAGCACTCAAAGAAAAATCTTGATGATGGATGGGAAATAGAAAATTCACCCCGGGGATCATCTCTGTGGCTCTGCTCGACAGCAGTACAGGAAAATAATTTTCTTGGGTGGCGAAAGGCAGGGTACCTTTTTGGCTAGCCTTATATAGGCCCTATGGCCAATAGCCTAGTACCTACCTATGAAGCTATATGCAGTTCTACTGAGGTTTGTCTATTCCATTAAAAAACAGTAACACTGCCATTCATTCACTACACAAGGCCATTTAACTTTGCATCATACACAGAGTGACGGTCTTAATACACATCCACATCTATGCATTCCTTTACTTTGATCACTACCCTAGCAGAAGAAGCCAAGTGGAATTGAAAACAAGTATTAGGACAGTGCTGCATTTTCTGACACTTAACATGCCCTCTTTTCCCTCTAAATACAGTACTAAATCTGTCCCCATCCTTGGCCTAGAAATTGTATCTCACTACCAGCATCATTCAGAAATTAAATCAACCATAGGTAGGTTTTTTCCAAGCTTTTAATCCTATTTTAGGTTAAAAATTACAGCTTCCACACTAGAATAACTTAAATATAAACATCCATTGTACTGACCACTGTGTCTTTGCTAGCAACTCACTATTCTAAAGATTCAGGATAAAAACTGTGAATTAGAAAAATACTCTCAAACAGAATAAAAATATTTATACACAGAAATAAAAGTCCACAAACTTTGAAGCCCCAACCCCTACTTAAGTATATGAATTCTCTGGGCACACACAGCTAAGCCAGGTATAATGGTGAATTAGTAGAAGAAAGCTACCGTTACTGTTCACAGTCATCCCACTGCTATCACTTCACTACCCACAAAACACACAAGACACGCACGTGAAACGCTGTGCATTCAAACATCACAAAACACAATTAAAAATATTTGCTGACAGTTGATGTTGATTGCTTGGTTCTGACCACTACAGACACACAAATGGAAAATGACAAAACCACACAAATCTCTTACATCCTTGACGGTGTTCAAAAGCCTATGATGAAGATAGTTTAGAAGAATCTTTAGGACGAGTGTAGAATAGATCTTTCTTCTCTGCTCTGAACACAAATTGAGTAAATGTTTCACATTTCCATGACATGAATACAAAGTCATTTATTTCACATCACTATTCTCTCCATACAACAAACTGGATTCTTGACCAAAAAAATTTCTGCCTTCCAGTTTCTGACAGGTACAATGTGTTGATATACTTTAGCTATTTTATTTTTTTATAACATATGTGAGTTGTGACTTCCCCCTCCCAACAATAAAAAAGCAAACATACTGTTCTGACATCCATCTGCAGAATTCTGTCAGTCTTCATAAATTACTTTTATTGCACCTGCATTTTGAAACATAGTAGAAAAACACAATTCCTAACTATCTCATCTTTACAAACCGCAGACCAACCACACTACGAGGTAGAGACCAAAGATACAGAGCTGAAACATTAGATATCCAAAAGTTTGAAAACACACTTAAAAAGCAGTATCTGCTGACAGTTGGTGCATGTGTGCTGGATACCGTAAATTACAGATAGATAACAGGAACTTAATAAAACCACATGCTTCTTTACTTGTGAAAATGTATGTAATCCTTTGATTAAAAAGGCGTAGAAAAAGAACCTTTTAGCATCTAGAATATACCTTCTTTTGTTTATTTTTTTTTTCAATATATGAATACAAATTGAATAGTAAGTACACTTCTAAATGACTGTATTCTGTGCATTTATCATTATTTGCTGTTGCCCATACAAACATGTGCCTAAATGTCGTCTATGATACATATGATGCGTGAATGTATTTTAAGTTGTCAACATGTACTTTAAATTAGTGCGTTAGCAAACTGAGTACTCAGAACCCTGTAATGTAACATAGGTTACAATGTTCTTCATTTTTTTTGTCATTATTGAGCTGTATTTGTATATTTTAGCCAGGACCTACCCAAGAAGTGTATTCAGATGTCACTTTATGAAAGTTGCGCACCTTTTACTGTTCTTGACGTCAGTGGGGTCACAGATTCACTTGATCCCATAAAACTGGAGTTATACTCAGTTTTTTTTAAATGCTAATTCAGAGAAATATTTAATCTCTTTCAAGAGAAATAATTTTCCCATCCCTGATTCAATGTATTATTTTGTTTTACCACTCAGAAATAGTCTGCATTTCTTTCTTAAATATTTCTGCCTGTTTTGTAGCTCCTTCTTTGACGATACCTTTTCTGTAAAGCAATAAGCAAAAAATATTTAGGTCACTCTTAGCTGAAATATTAAAACCAAAATAAATGTTTTCTCTTCTTATATGTTTATCTGATAATACATTGCAGCAATGTCACTGTTACTGCTCTGACTATATTTCTACCATCAAAAAAGTTTCAGGTAAATGAATGTGAAAGAGCCTGATCTATAGAAACTGTCTGGAAATATTTAAAAATTGAAATTTGTTTTGAGCAATATGCTTCCTTTATTGCAACCTAGCAAATAATATTTCTGAATAGTTATGAATTAAGTAACTTAAAACCACTAGGAATTAGTCAACCAGCAAACTACTGCATATGTAACCGTGTCTGTAATTTTGCATATTTAGTTTATTTCACCTGCAAGTACACTGAAATGCCAAGAGAATGAATACCTGGATTGGCATGGGAAATGTGTGTCATGTAAAGAATGTGGACCAGGCTACGAGCCATCTCAGGTAACTACTAAAATTAATTTACTGTGTATTTATGATATGTTGAATGAGCAATTCTATAATTTCTGTAAGTCATCATCCAGATGAAGTTGTGAATTAAACACTTTGTGCTGGGGTAATATTAAAGGTATAAAAAGTTGGGTGGAGGAGTTTGGGATTTTTGCAGTTGGGGTAAATCCCTCTTCAACAATAAATATGGATGTTCATCATATTGTTCACTGCTGCAGTAGCCTTAGCTTCATGGGTTATATCCTGGCAAGGACATAACAGCTGGCCAGCTTCCAAAGATTCAGGGCACCTTCCACATACCCAAACCGTCAGACATCTCCAACTGAGCTGATTAAAAGGCAAGTTTGGGTGCGAAGCCCTTCAGAGCTTTACTGTTGCCAAAGATAACACTTCATTGAGGACCAACCATCAGCTTGTAGTTTCCTTTGCTAGGCTGATAAGTCCTTTTGGGGAAAAACTTCCATTTTCTTAATTTTGTTGATGTGTTATTACTTTTCTCTTAAAGAAATTTATTTTAAAGCTAAGAGTATTGTTTTAACAGTGTCTCAACACTGTAATGTAGTTGAAAACAGAGCACTCTTTTTTGCTTTCAGTTTAAAAGAAGTGTAACGTAACTGAAATCCTTTTTTTCTGTGGATAAATTGTTTCTTTTTCTTTTGTGGGGTTAGCATAGTGTTTAAAGTGCTTTTTACTGTTTTTTTTCTGTCAAAAAAGTAACTTTTGTGGACTGGTAGTGTTTACAGGCAGTTACTGCTAGTCTTCCCTGGGAAAGAGGCAACCTTTTTCGGTTTGACCAATAGAACAGGCTACCTTCTTCCACCACAAAAAGAACGTTAAGCAAACAGCCTTTGCGATCACAGCAGGCTAGCAATTTGCCTCTGCTGCAGCTGTGTGACCCTGCTTTGGCCTTTTATTATACCTCAGAACACACATCTTTTATCCCAGATCCCTCTGGTGTAGCACTACAGCCACTATGGACCAAGGGTTTGCCATGTACTCTGTGGCTGTTGGGGTCCTGTTAGTGGGCAAGGAAGAGTCAGTCTTGTCCGTCGTTGGTGAAGGAATAAAGGTTTCCCTGTTGTGTCAGAATGCTGTGCCAGTCCCTGGAGAAGCAGCTGCTGCCATTACAAACACAGTTAGTCCATTTTTCCTGTCAAAAGAGAAAGAAAACTAAACATGTATCTACTCCTCAAATTTCTTTAGATAGCAGTAGTTACATAGTCTGGCTCAGTGTTTAATTCAGGCTATGGATCCTTCTTGTAAAGTAGCTTCTGGTAAAATAAGGAAGGGCTCTTGTTTTCCTGAAGAGATTCAAGATTTTTCTATGAACCTATGAACCTATAAACAGGAAGTTGCAGGGACTGATACATTTTTTTCCTCAGATTTCTGATTAAGACACAGAGGACAGTTCAGTGTTTGATTCTCCCTGTGGGGGGTTTCACTTTTGTGAGACTCTTACTAGGATGTGCCAGTGTTTTCAATGGGACAACACTGAAAATTTTCAGTCCCTCATAAAATACTATGAGTTGTTACAGAAGGATTTTCCAAAACCCACATCTACTCCTCTGCTTCTGTCTGCTTTAGAGGATGTGAGTGTTACTGCCTGCAATTTTCATTTTAGTCAGCCAGCTGCCCCTAAAAAAGCAGATAAGATGTATAAAGGTTCTCAGTCTTTTAAATTTCTAAACACTATTCCAGACCATACCAACAATATATAACTTTAGTTGACCCCACTGCTGCTAAGCACTTAATTGTATTCCTACTGTTTGTATTACGAATGGGAAGATCTTTGCTAAGTAAGGGAAAAAGTGTATATTTCTGCAACATTGATTTTCATTATTTTGAGTTGTCAGGCCCATGTGTTAAAATTTGTTCTGAAAAAATTTTGAAGGCATGAGGAATGTTTTATTTGCAGTTTCTTCTTGTGAGCAAAAACCTGCTTTAAATAAATTAGTTTATTCTATTGCAGAGATCACTACTCATTGTTTGCAGTTTGTGCAGGACTCTTCTGATACTTCTTCCAGGGCTATGGCCACTGGTACTGTTTCAAAGAGGTCTGCATGGCTGCAGTCTCAGAACCTCCCATGTGATGTTAAAAATCAGATTTTAAGTTCCGTCTTGGAGAGAGATTTAGTGTTTGCCCGCTCTGCTTTACAGGTGTGATGAAAGGGTCAACCTGATCCAAGGGATCTGTAAAATTTTTCAGCTCTCCTTTTCCAAATGTCCAAGGGATTTTTTTTATCTCATCAAATTTTGACAAAAAAAAGCAGAACAAACATTCTTAGCAGAATTCAGGTATGCAGACATTAAAGATGAAATGGCAAGAGGTTTCCAAAAAAGTCACGAACCTCCCAAAACAAAGGACAGTCCAATAAGTCTGAATAACTATTCAAGAAATCTTGTGAACACCTCCCATCCTGGCCACTTTTTTTCTCCAGAAAGTCTGAATCTCCATTTTTCTCTTTGATAAGATTGTTTTAGACAAATGGTTTCTGAAAATCATTCATCAATGTTAGACATGGCAGTGGGAGGAAATTCCTCCTTTCCAGGGGGTCATCGTCTTACAGATCAGACTGTCTTGATTCTCCCCATTCTTCATCACATGCTGTCCCAAGGAGTGATAGAAATAGTTCCTCCTTGCCAGGTGGAGAAGAGTTTTTATTCAAGGATGTCCCTATTGACAAAAAAAAGAAAATGCTTGGAAACAAGTTTTGGATCTTTCTTCATAAACTTACTTGTGATAGTGCCTAACTTCAAAATAATGCCACTTCACAATCTGTTACCTCCTCTTCTTCTTTTATTTCTTTCTTTCAAGTTGCCTACTAATACAAGATTTAAAAGATGCTTATCATCAATTCTTATTCATCCAGAATTCAGATGTTTCTTAAAGATGTGCATCTCTGGTTCACGTGATCAATTCTACTTTAACTATTGGACTATCCACTGCACCAAGAGTGTTCACAAAGTGTCTAGTTCCATTAATAGTTCATTGTAGGCTACAAGGCATTCACATTTTTCCATATTTAGATGACTTGCTTATCTTTGCAGAGTCTTTTTCAAGATGTCAGGAATATATCTCTTGGGTGAGAGATCTCTTACACAAGCTGGGATTCCAAGAGAATACTTACAAGACTTTGAGGACTCCCTCAACACAAGGTTATGTTCCTGGGATGTCAACTAGACACCTCAGTTCAAAGAGCATTTCTTCACAGGAAAAACATAGATGTTTGTTTAGATCTTTTCTACGTTTTTCATTCAAAATTTGTTCACTGTAAGGGAATACCATAGGCGTTTGGATCTCGTGGCATCCATGATTCTCACTGATACACTTGGTAAGACTCCACATGAGAAAGATACAGTGGTATCTTAAATCTGTTTGGCCCCAGCATCAGTGCACTTATCTTTTCAAATCCCAGTACTGTTTTTTTTTCAGAAGAGAAATCTATTGGAGGAGACAACAGATATCCTTAAATCCAGGTCTTTCCTTTTCTCTCCCTGCTCCAAGGACTTTGGATTTGGTTGGGGACCAATTTCAGGAGGGATAAAAGTGCATGGGTGGGACACTAAGGACAGACATAAGCACATAAATATTATGGAAATGTTTGTCCTGATCAAGGCAATCAACTGTTTGAACCATCTTTGGTTACAGATAATACCATAGTCGTATGGTACATCAACAAGCAAGGGCGGACCAGATCATATACCCTTTGCAGACTAACCATGTTAGCTTGCAATATAGCTTCACAGCGCAGTCTCTATCTAAAGGTATCCTACATTCTATATTCTATACCTACTTCAAAAACTTAAACCTTCCACTCCCTCAGCCGACAAAATCCCAGCAGAATATCTCCAGCTAGGAGCTAAAGCAGTTGCCTACCCAATCTCTATACTAATTAACAGAACCATAAAAGAAAGTACCATACCTTCACTCTGGAAAATCTCCCACATCATCCCACTCTTCAAAGGTGGGGATTCCTTTGAATACTCAAACTACCGCCCAATTGCGCTTCTATCTCCCATTGCAAAAATAATGGAGAAATGCATCCATAAACAACTACTCAATCACCTCCTTCAAAATAATCTCCTAGCAAACTGCCAACATGGATTTCGTCCCTACCATAGTACCACCACAGCCTTACTATCCTTTATCGATTCCATTAATTACAACCGAAACAACAATCTTCTTTCATCAGCCTTCTTTGTAGACCTATCTAAGGCTTTTGACATGGTGAACCACCAACTACTCCTGCATCGCCTAAAATCCCTTTCTCTCGATTGTATTGCACTTAACTGGTTTACTTCCTACCTTCAAAATAGGAAACAAGCAGTGCTATGGAACAACAATCTTTCAGAGCTCCTACCAACCTCCCTAGGTGTTCCTCAGGGCTCCATCCTAGGTCCCCTTCTATTTTCCATCTTTATCAACAACCTACACCATGTCACCCCACTATCTACTTGTATTCAATACGCTGACGATACTACCATCATTTGTTCTGCCTCCAACCAAAATGACTTACACTACCTTACCCAAAAAACTTTTACTACCATAGAACAATGGTTCTCTAATCACTGCTTACTTCTAAACCCTAAGAAAACTAAACTGCTTCTCTTCCAACCTACACACCAATCCCCCCCTATTAACTTCTCTCTTACATCTAACAATGGCACCCTTATCTCCCCAGACCAAACAACCAAACTCCTAGGCATAACTATTGACAACCAACTCAAATTTGACTTTCATATCAACTCAACCATAAAAACAACTAATAGAAAACTAGGTTCACTTTATAGAATCAAATCCTTCCTTACTACAGAAGCAAGAACTACCATAGCCAGAACGCATCTCATCTCTACACTACTTTATGCTTCCCCTATATACACAAACCTATCCAAATATAACATCAATAAACTTACATCAGCCTATAATAACATTGCCAGATTTGCCACATCCTCCCCATATAAAACACATCACTGCAAAAACCTCCGCCACCTAGGATGGCTAGAGCTACCACACCTAATTCAATACTATCAGCTCTCTATAGCCCAGAAAGCCCTTCACCACCCTGGCAATACTCCTATGCTCTCCACCCTTATCAAGCCCTATAACAACCTAAAAAACCTTCGCTCATCTAGCAAAATACTGATTCAAACCTCTCAATCTAGGAATACTGCAGGAGAATCTATGTTTTCCAACTCAGTTGGTAAAATATGGAACCTACTTCCTCCCAACCTGACATCCCAAACCTCAGTCTCAATATTTAAAACTAAACTAAAACACTACCTAGCCAAGCACTGGCTATGCTCCTGTGACTACCCAAGCTGATCATCCTGTTCGCCATCTCCCATGCACACATCTTTCTTTCTTCCAGCTTTATGCTTTTAGTATTTCCTATACTACTAAGATAAGCCCTCACTTATCTAGCAACTTTACCCTAATCTACTTTATATTGCCTACTTGTAACATCCTATTATAATCTATATTACTCTATCCATTCTATTACTCAAATAAAAGCATTATCCCTTTAACCTTCCTCTTATTGTCATTCAAATGTCCTAAGTATTGTGCATACTTGCATATCCTTTACACTGTGTACTTTTTCTCCATGCCTATTCTTATATTGTGTATTATACTGTCTCTCGTGGGTTGAATTTTTGTATGTATTTGACAATATACTGTTAATTATCATGTAGTAGATAGCGGAGCTTTTCTCCTCGGGCCTCCACTGAAAATGGACATATATCCAGTTGGACTAGCCCGGTTAACAAATGTAAAATAAATAAAATAAAATAAATAAATTCCGTCATAGTAAGACTGTGTGGCAGACAAGATCTGCAGGACCAGGGCACACCCTCATAAATGGAAACATCAGGGTGTCTTCCAAGATTTGGTCCATCTGTGGAGAGTTCTTCAAGTAGACCTGTTTGCCTCCTCTCTGATCAATCAGCTGACAAGATTCTGTTCCAGGACTTCATGCAAGAAGGCCTGGAAGACAGATACCTTTTTTTTTTTTCCTTTTTGTTGGACAGGAATGTTCCTGTATGGTTTTCTACCCTTTCCACTAATACCTAGGGCACATTTGAAGATTTCAGAGGGACTCCCCCAGGATCATTTTGGTAACTCCATTCTGGCCCAGGCAACTGTGGTTCTTCTTTCTTTTGAAAATGGCCTGGGAAAATTACCCTAATCTTCCTCACAGAATGGATCTAATCCCACAAGACCAGACCTTTGACATCAATTACTCTTTTAGGGAGCTGTTTATTGAGGATAATAAACAGGTAGTAATTGAAGAAATAAGGCCTGTTACTAGAAAATTGTATAATAACAAATGGAAATGTTTTTCTAGTTCATGCCAACAACATAACCAGCACCCATTCAGGGCTAGTTTGCTGGTTTTACAATATTTATGCAAGTAACTATCCTATGACCTTTCTTATTCCTCTATCAAGGTTCATTTATTAACCATTTTGGCATGTCTGCCCATGGATCCTCCATTTACAATACGGTCTCATGTCAAAATGTTCTTGAAAGGGGTTGTACAAATGATGACTCCAAGAAAACCGATTGCTTCTCCTCGAGATCAAAATTTGATGTTAGAGGAACTAACACTTCCTCCATCTGGCTGTCTTGAGGGTTTTTTTAACATGGAAAATAGTTTTACTGATTGCTCTGACCTCTGAGAGAAGGATATCGGAGTTGCAAGCTCTTATGGTGAGTCAACCCTGTATCATTTTACATAGTGACAGGATTTATTTGAGAACCAATCTTTTTTCTATGCCTAAAGTAGTATCCGAGTTTACTTTAAGCCAAACTATCTCCCAGTTTTCTTTCCTGAACATAAAAATGAGGAAGGAAGAATACTTCATATCTCAAATGTCCACAGACAACTCTGGTACTATCTTGACATAGCTAAATCTTTCAGATCTTCAGGTTAATTGTTTATTTCTTGTAATGTCCACGTTAGGCTAAGTGGCTTTATTAAAAAATTGGTGAGCGCTTTTGTGAAAACTCCACTTCTTCAGACCATAAATAAAAAACAGCATAACAGTCAAACATTTAAATAGTTTTTTTTATTGGATGTGGTTCTAAGAGCAAATCAGGTGACTGGTCTGAATAAGTGGAGTTTCCGCAAAAGCGCTCACCAATTCTTAATAAAGCCACTCAGCCTTTTGTAGACATCTGTTTTTATTATTTGGACTTGTCCTGGTCCTCTGTGCAATCTTCTTTGCTTATTTCTTGTAATGGTAAGAAGAAGGAACAACCTGTGTCAAAGCAGACCATTTCCAAATGGTTTGGAAAAACATTTAGCACAAAAAAGCAAGTTTATTAGAAGGTTCCAGGAGTATTGAATTGTTCTCAAAAATGGGTTATTTTGCCCCTGTAATAAGTTTTACATTGGTAAGAACATACTTCAACTAAGGATGAGGATACGCGAACACATTTGTGATGTCAAAATCAATTCTCCTACAAGCCCTATCATAATAGTGATTCAGATTTATTGAGGTTCTTTATAATGTATGTGTTGACATGTTCTGATTTATATTTAGATCCTTCTGATATATTACAGAAGGAGGCTTGGTTTATTTTCAGTTATGACACTTTGCAACAAAAGGACCTAAATACTGATATACGTATGAAATTGGAAGCACCTTAGAACCTCATTTCGTGGAAGTTAGGGTATGTGTATTTTTGTATTCAACTGGCTTAGTACTGTTTATTATTATGATTTTTATTATTATTGTTATAATTATTGTTATTCTATTAACTCATTAGTTTCAACAGAATTATTTTTGCTTTATATTTTCATTTAAATTCATACGCTTTCTGGTACATTCTATTGTTCTATTTAGTAATGCTGTAATTGATTAACTATTTAAGTGCTTTACTGTGTTCAAAACTTTTGAAACTTAAAGTCATATCCAAAGGCTCTAGTTCATTTTTTTTACACATTGTTCCTAGTTTCTAATAAATTCTTTTTTGTGCCAAATGATGTTTTTTCTAAATTTTGGAGTGTGAAAGGGTTTATATTAGGCAACAATGACAAAACCTGTTTTCATAATATTTCCAAATGGTTGTCTAAGGCTATCTTTTGTTAAAATCACCATAACAAATCCAAGCAGGGTCAAGGCCCACTCTACCAAGGCCTTCACTTCATCTATTGCTTTTTTGCAAGGGTCAGATTCTAGAAGTATGCTGGAAGCTGATACTTGGTCCTCTGAACATACTTTTACAAAGCACTATAACCTTTATTCTTTCTCAAGGTTGGAATCTAGCTTTGCCAGGACCATTTTCCAGGGTCTGCTGGCCTCTTCTACTTACACCTCCCACATGTAGTTTGCCGGGGTATTCTAACCGTATAGCTAAGGCTACTACAGAAGTGATCAGTATGATGAACATAGTACAGTCGTTTAAGATGAACTTACCAAATCAGTAGATGTTTGAATGATCACTGCTGCAGTAGCCATCCCTCTCACTCGTTTTTTGGTGTGTTTTTTAATGCCAGGGTGTGGACATTTATTTTTTTGTTTTTCCTAGCATTGTCTTGTCATGGCTATGCCTCCCTCTCTCTGCTGGCAGGAAAGCTGTTGAAGGGCTTCTCACTCAAACTTGTCTTTTAGTAAGCTCAGATTGAGCTGCTTGACAGTTTGGGCATGTGGGAGATACCCTGATGCTTTGGAAGCTGGCCGGATGGTCTACCCTTGGTAGTGTATAACCTACATAGCAAAGGCTACTGCCTCAATGATCATTTGAACATTACCATTATGGAAAATTCAACTTACACAACTGTACTTTTTGTTTACGCTCATTGTCATGCTAGCTGAGTTTTGTTATGGCATGTTTGTATAGTAATCCAGCAGGGAAAGAGGTTAGTTGATAATATGTTTGCTGATGACTCAAGCATTTGAGAATGTATTATTATTATTTATTTATATTACTTGGCCCTCCTTGCCTGAACTATCATGGCCCTTCCTGGATCAATTGACTCATTTTCCACTGTCTGGCTCTTGTTCCAGCTGATAATACAAGTTTGGCCAATGGATGCACAAGGCTGAATTTTTTTAATGCAGCCCACAATCCCACCCCATGCCTGTAGTGAACAGATACTTGTATATCTGTTATCTTCAATTAATCTTCCAGTGTTTTTCGCAGAGTGTCAACAGGGCTACAGATACCAGTTTTCAGCATGGATTGTACTTTAGCCACAAATCCCATTCCCTCGCCATGGATAAGCATGACAGAGAAATGAAGTTCATTTCTACCTCCAGCAACATACTCTGACACCAGGTCTGCTAAATGAGAATGAGCCTTCTAGGCCACAGATAGGTCTACATCCCTCATTAAAAAAATGTCATTTAACATGTCAGTACTTGGTGCCTTTTATCTTTCTAGCAAGTCATTTTTAGCTTGTATATTACTAGATTAAAGAAAATCACTATTTCACACAAGTAAGGCACAAGGCTCTTTCTTCCTGATGTGGTCACTGATTTTTGTTATATTTAAATGTATCAATTTAGTTAGACTTTTGTGATCCATGCATTTCAGTGACTAATGATATTTTATTTATGATAATTTTTGGAATACATTCCTCTATGTAACTTATAATAATTTAAATATTTCTTAATGCTTTGTTGTTTCCTTATAAACAAACAGCATACCCTGCCTTCAATGTGAGATGTTTTCCTCACAATAAAACAACAAATGAATGAATTAATATAATACAGTATAATAAGTGCAGATTGAGGCTGTATTTCTTATTTAGGTATGCATGTATTTATTCAGCAAACATAGGGTGTCACCACGACCTGTTCTTAAAATGAGTGCTTTCATTCTTTATTCATACACCAAGAACTCAGATAAATGTAATGCAACACATATCAGGTTTAATAATGGTGCCCGATAGATCAAATGACAAAAACATCCAATCCCCTTTTCCCCAGCTTTTAAAGTGACATGTCAATACAAATCAATGTAAAACATAAATTTGTAATTTTCCACAATCACATTTACATTGATTGTGCTAGAAAAAGCATTTTATGTTGACAGTTTCATTTAAACCAGGATATTTATCTAAATTCAGTCTGATTTGCCATTCTGACTCTTGGCATTCTAAAAGCACATTATAGTTGCCAGAGAAGTCACTCATGTCAACAGAATCTAGCACAAAGAACTGGAATTTCTCATACTGAAAAGCATGTCTTGCTAGTATTATGAGTGTCTCCTTTTCTTATTAGTAATATATGTTCATAAATTCTTTGAAACCAGCTTTCCAATAGCCTTTCCAACATAAAAGCAGGCACATGAAACACAGTGAGAGCTAAGTAAACAATCCCCTTTGATCCATGCAAAAATATTCATATTTAAATGACTAGTGAAAATACTCATCGTATTCTAGATAAAGCAATATTGCTTCCATCTGCCGCATTTGAAATTCGCAAAAGGTACCCTCTTCGATACTTTTCGGTCCATTCTGTTTTGGTAAAATAGACCTGATAGAATTCACCCTTTTGTAGATGAAAATCAGGTGTTCTCCTAAAATTCTTGCAAAATCCCCATTGCTTAAAATTATTTTCCAGTTATTCTGGAGGATATGTCTGATGATAGTCATGTCAATGGTGATGGGGAGTGGAAAGGCACCTCTACAGCCAAACGGAGGACTAGTCTGTGGGGAGTGTCTCCCCTCAATGACCAACAAACAACTGTTCTTGCCCTTTCCAAGGACTGGTTTAACTTTCCCAGTCCGTTACAAATGAGTTTCACCGTGGACGGTGGATAGCCAATCATAATTGTATCCCTTGGCTATGAAAAAATGATTTCTGTTTCCGTTTCTTCCTCAAAAAATTTATCATTGCTCATTAATCTGCTGTGCTGAATGAATTGTCCCTTCTTCATGTGATGTGGATGCTGACTGTCTATGTAAATAGTTGTTCACAAAGGTTTTCTTCCTGTAGATCTTACTCTCAATTTGACCATCGCATGCATCTAAAGTCAAAATGATATCCATAAAATTAATGAAAATCCCAAAACTACAAATTTGTTTTAGATTCATTAGTTTGATTAGTTACTTTCATTTGTATTGACATGTCACTTTAAAAGCTGGGGAAAAGGAATTGGCCGTTTTTATCATGTGATCTGTTGGGCTCCATTTTTAAACCGGATATGTGTTGCATTACATTTATCTGATAAAGTTCTCGGTGTATGAATAAAGAACAAAAGTGCTCATTTTATGCCTGCATTTATCTGTCAGTCTGTTAATTGGCTAGTACAGCTCATCTTCTGTCATGACTCAAACCTAAGACAGAACAATTATCAGATCAACATAGGTTGGTACTAGGCTATCTGCCCGAAGGCATTTATAAGCCTAGCCAGAATGTGTTGGCTTTCGCTGCCCCCTTAGATTAGTTCCCTATGCCTCTGTCCAACAGAGCTACTGAAGTGATCCCAGAGGTAAACTTTCTGTTTCCCATCCACTTGTCAAGGTTTTTTTTTTGAAGAGTGTTAGCGAGGAGCTCTGCCTAATGTAAATTGGGATCTTGTTCCAAAGCATGGGAAGTCTCTGGAACAGGAATCTATCCCTCCAGCACATCCTATTTATTATTGTGGTGAGGTTTAGATCCCTAGAGCTTGTGGTTCAAGGGGTAAGGTTTTCTTTAGGTGGAGCATGTCCATCAATTCTGGGTTGGACATGGCCTTGTATGTCAGGCAGTGATCACCTCTGAGTAGGCGGTATGCAACTGAGTACAACTGGAGTTTCTTCGGTCGAGCTGCATAGGGCATCTGTTTGAGGCTAGTGATCCTCTTGGTGAGGTACGTCTGTGGTCTTTCCAGCTGTTGCAGGTGTCTTGTAAGGTACATCCCAAATGGGGCGTTGTACTCTATGATGGGTCTGATGAGTGATGAGTAGAGGGGCACAATGACTTCTTTTGATCTGGATGCGAACCCTTTTGTGATTAGGTGGGCCATGTAGAAGGATTTTCTAACCACTTTGGCAATGTGAGATTACTATCTCCTTGGGTCCCCAGAATCCTTATTACATCTTCCGTATTTAGGGGACTACCACCTATGTGATAGTTTATGGGTACTTTGTTTTTTCCAAAGGGGATGACTATGCACTTTTTGACATTTAGCTTGAGGCCATGATTTTGACACCAGGTATCCGTCTCAGTGAGACCCTTTTGGAGGATGTCTGTGTCAGCCGGAGAGTCAATTATAGCCCCTAGTTTGCAGTCGTCTGTGAACATGGTCAGCCATAGTCCTCCTGTGCTTGCCTGTACCTCTGAGAAGTATATGCATAACAGGAGAGGTCCTAGGACTGAGCCCTGGGGAATGCCACTTGTAACCGGTTTAGAGTAGGACCTAGCTACCGCAACTCTCACCATGTGGGTTCTGTCCGTGAGCCAGTTGGCAACCCATCTTGTGACATAGGGGTTTATTTTCCGGCTGGCGAGCTTGTCTATAATACCAGAATGGGGAATGGTGTGCGAGGTCTAGGTAGGCTGTGTTTACCACCTTTCCCTCGTCTATAGCCTTGGTAACTGTCTCAAAGAAGTCCACCAGGTTTAGGAGGCATGATCTGCCCTTAACAAAGCCAAACTGGGTAGGGTCCAGTGTTTGGAGGTTCCCAATGACTTTGTTAATGAGTTCCATGATAATGCACTCCATAGCCTTGCAGACCAAGCTAGTCAGGCTTATAGGGCAATAGTTCCTGGGGTCTGTTGTGGCTCCACCTTTGTGGAGCGGAATAACCATTGCTGTGCGGCACTCTATGGGTATGTAGCCTGTGGAGAGTCTGAGTTTGAACAGTGTGTTTAGGTGAGGGGTTAGTTCATCTTTGAGCTCATGTAGGACGCAACCTGGGACACAGTCCGGTCCCATTGATGCTGTGTTTTTGGCTTTGGAGAGGGCAGTTTTAACCTGAGTGTCTGTGATTTCAGGGACTGTACATTCTTCCGGTATGGTTATGGGCCCTTTTGGGGGTGATGTTTGCGCTGAACCGGTCTGCCAGGATGTTGGCGATATCGGTCGGTTCAGTGTATTTTGTGCCATTCTACACTAACTCTGAGCAGATCTGAGTATTGCCACTTAGATTCTTGACATAAGAATGCCTTGTGGTTATCTTTGGAGTCCTTGGCAATTTTTCTTTCAAAGCTCGCCTTGGATGATTTTATGAGGGATCGTAGTTTCTTGCTGATACTGATCAGGGATGTCTTCCCTTCTTGGGATTTTACTCTTTTCTGTACTAGTTTCCTCCTTCTATTGTACAGCTTATTTATGTCAGGAGTCCACCAGAGTACACCAGACTGGTTTCCTTTTCTTGGAGGAGTGAATCTTTGTTTTGCTTGGGATGGCATAATCCATGCATTCTTGTAGCTGCCCATAGAATGCATTAGTAAAGGATTTTTCAGCTTGGACAGTGTTATCCTTCAAGCATGGGGGCTTTCCACCTCGGTCTTAAGTAACATGAAGTTTGCTTTTGAAAAGTTTTTCACAGTGGTTTTCTTGTCCGGGGGGGGGGGGGTATGGATATCCAAAGTGATTTGTTTATGGTCAGATCTAACCAGCGAGGGGTTGACCTCTGGTGTGGAACACCGGTCGCCCATGTTGGTGATGACCAAGTCCAATATTTTGTCACCTCTGGGAGTGTTGACCAGTTGAACCAGGGCATGAGTTTATAAATTCTAGGAAAAGTTGGGCAAGGGAGTTAGTACTGGAGTAGTTCTCCCAGTTAATGTTTGGGTAATAAAAAGTAAAACACCACAACGAGTACACCTATAAGTGCTCTCACACCACGACAGTAAATATAAGACTTAAGGCAGTGAGATGTACACATAAGATCCCAGTTTATTGGAACAGCGGCTAAAAACAGCATTGTACATGACAGTAAAACAAAAGGAAAAAAACGGAACAAAAAAAGTTAAGCGCTTTCACCCAGCAAATCTGGGCTTCTTCAGAACTAATGACATAGTTATATATACATAGAATATTTTATACTCTATAATTGATTTTTATAGACTGTCATAATTTTATATCTAATAATTTATTATTTTATATTTATTATATGATGTGTTACGTTTTATTATGTAATTATAGTTGCTTAACACAACATTAATTTATGCAAAGCATTTGTTTATGATCTTGCCTAAACTATGGTCTAGGAATTTGTTATGCCTATATTTATTCGTACCAGCAACAGACCATTCTCTTTAGATGTAACTATCACTTTAAATTTGTAGTTTTGAATTTTTGGTGCCAGAAAAGGCTTAAAACACCTGGAATAAACTATGTCATTAGTTCTGAAGAAGCCCAGATTTGCTGGGTGAAAGTGCTTAACTTTTTTTGTTCTGTTTTTTTCCGTTTGTTTTACTGTCATGTACAACGCTGTTTTTAGCCGCTGTTCCAATAAACTTGGATCTTATGTGTACATCTCACTGCCTTAAGTCTTATATTTACTGTCGTGGTGTGAGAGCACTTATAGGTGTACTCATTGTGGTGTTTTACTTTTTATTTTTTGTTGCTGTTCCTTTCGTTGATTCAAATGTTTGGGTAATAGAAATCATTCAATATTAGGGTGTTTGCTAGGACCGTTATGTTTCCCAGTGTTTCCAGAAATGCGGAATGGGGGTCCTGGGACTTGGTGGGTGATCTGTAGCAAGCTACAATTTGAATTGCAGTTTTGCCCATTGTTAGTTGCACATGGATGATCTCTAAAGCATCGTGCTGTGCCACTAACCTGGAGTTGCGGGTATCCTTGAATATGGATACGCCCCCGCCGTTTGTATTTCGGTTTGTGTTCTGTGGCCGAAATGTATGGTATGAGTTGTAGCCTGGTAGTGCTGAGGTGCTCTCTGGAGCCTTAAACCAGGTTTCTGTTACTGCACATGTATCGATTTTCTCCATACTGAGGAGTGCCTCGAGTGCATGCATTTTGAGGTTTAGACTTTCTGGCATTGAGTAGCATTACCCTCAGTTTTTTGTTACTTGTACTATTAACGGTGGTGGGGTTGTCTTTTGAGCCTTGCCTAAAAAAGGCACTATGGGGGTGGCAAGAGCCTTGGCCAGTATTCGAAAGCCTAAGGGTGACAGGTGCAAGCAGTCTCTAGTGACATCAGTGTGCCTGACTATACAGTCACCTATTACTAGTACGTTGGGTATGTTATTTTGCCTTAAGGGCTGTGATTGCATGGCACACTAGTTTTGTGAAGTATGTGTTTCATGGTTTGTGTTGGGGGGTGCAGGTTACTTGGATGTTTGCTTTGGAGGTCTCTGTTGATTTTGCAGATTTTTATTTAGAGCCTCAAAGTATGGTTTTGTGTATTTGTGTGTGTTTTTTGCCGGTGCTGGTTTAATGGGTCTATGTAAGACTGGTGGTGTGATGCAAGCATTTCCCTTCTCCTCTTGACTGTCTGATCCAGTCTTGGGTTGAGAGAGCTTAGCCTCTAGTTTGGCTGTATAACTGCATCTCTCGAATGTATTGGTGTTTGGTGGTAGGAGGAGGGGGTTGTCTGTGTACATGAGGCAGTTGTAACATTGCCTCAAAATGCCCATATTCACCAGTTGGACTGGAGAGTACACCTGAAACTGCCCTTTCGACATATCAGGAATATAATTTTGAACACTTGCAGCATTATATTAATGTCCTGACATCCTGCCAGGTATTTTGTCATAGACTAATAATGTCCTGACTATGACCAACAAAGTCTAACTTTGGTTAATGGCTTCTACGCCTACAAGTACTGTCATGTGCCAGGGAAGGAATGATGGTTTGCTGGTACACCCTTTCCAGGACTGTGAGACAAAGAATGAACTGCTGTTAGATAGAGGCAAGCTGCTTGTCCTGACTTGTTGAAGACCAGGGCAGAAAGAAAATCCTGGATTGATAAAGCAGGCAGGCCTGGAAGCATGGCTACCATTGGGCCCAAGGCAAAGCACTATCAATAACTACACTTTATGGTTGATCTCAACACAAGTATAATGCCAGTATGTAGGGAGCAAAGCATAACCAACACAACCCCTTCAGCTACCAACTGAGCAGCACTAGTGGCTGACGCGTCTCTCTCGCCATCTCTTATCTGTGCCAGTTTGTCCTCTTCTGACTCCACCAATCCATTATAGGAAAGGTTGGTGACCTTGAGTCTAGTAGTAAAACCAAGATAGTACAGGGTTGAGGCCAAATTTAGAAAGTTCCACACTGCAGATGAGGTATCATGTCATCACAGCAAAAATATACATTCATCCATTTTTATGTATTTTAACATATACACTCACTTTATTAACCATATAAAAACTAAGAGTAGACTGAGCGAGCTTGTTCTGAAGCAGGTAATTAGAGAAGAGTTTGACATTTAGCCAAATGAAGTCTTGAGTGGATACAGTAAGATAATGACACAAAGGAAATAGTACTAGTAGCTTAAATTCTAATACTTATAGTTACTACAACACCAGCAAGGATGATCTGCTCTCTAGTAACTTTAGCAACACACAAAGGATATATATCTGAAAATCCCTAGCACCCTGCTTATGGCTATTGATGCTCTCAGTTTATATACAAGAGAGAAAGCTACTGCAGCATGTAACACACAGATGCTGTTACAACTCTGCAATATTTACATTTATGGAGCATAGTTAAGTGTTCCTTGAATACTGTTTGGAAGCTTCTCCTATTTGGTATATTTCAAAATAAAAGTGGTATATTTCAGTGAAGGCAGTGTCAGTGTCCGCGTATACTCGCCATACCAGATATGTTCTGCATTCTCTTTGGTCTTATACACCTGCTGAACATTAGCTTCTCCAATTACAGATCAGGTCCATTTATTCCATGCTGGGTAGATGATATTGTTGAAATGGTCATCCTGACAGTCATCTGGGGTTTTTGCATTCTACTTTATCTCCTGTATCCACCATGGCTCTGATGCCTATGCCCCAAAAATATAATCTTCAATGCTTGGATACATGTTCACTATAATTTTTGATCTCTTATCTGAAAAGATAGATTTTTTTTTTGTTTGTTTTTTTTTAACTGCACATCTGGCAGTCAGCACCATTGAAAGGATGTGTGAACTTGCAGAATTGCTCGTTTTTCACTTAGAGATTGTTTTAATTTTGATAGCATATATTTTCACCAGCTGACTGATGTTGCTATGGAGGAATTGAGGGCCCCTGTTATGCTGAGTCAATCTAGTTGAATGGGACCATACTTATTTTTTTAATTTATTACATATTAATGAATCAATTGATATTTTACATTTTGAATGTAAGTAGGAACCTTTGGGGGGGTGGTTGATTGTTCCAGATTAATGTGCACATTGAAATAAACTGGTAATGGTATTTAATCATCCATTTACAGAAAACCCATTGCTATTAACAGTTACTTGTACTTTAAAAGTGGGCATCCAGCACATGTTGGTGATAGGCTGTTCACCTTTCTAAGTTAACACTGGATGATGACATTTTCTCTAAACAACTGGAAAATGTAGAAAAGTGTTATGATAGAGCTATCATCACCCACTTATATAACCAGGCAAAATCTGGCAGAGCTACAGAGATGTTCTTCATGTTTCACTGCTGCAGTCATTACATATGGGTAATCTGCTGGCAGGTTGCCCTCAGTTGGCCTGAATTCCAAAGTCTTGGGTCCTGCATCAGTTGCGGTCTTCTCTTCCATGACATCAGGGGTATAAAACATGCAGCCGACACCATTTTCTTTAGTCTTTCTTGCCGCACGGTGCCCGAAGCGGAAGCATTTTGCAAGTGCCGGTCGGCCGACTACTGAAATATTCGCATTTGACTTTCAGAACCGAAGTCTTCAATAAAGCTAAGTACCATGTTGGGGAAACTTTTTTCTTGGTTTTTACCGATGTCAGAAAAGGTTAATAATTGTATTACTTGTGGGAAGCAAATACCTTATAAGGATTTCCATTTATACTGTATTCTTTGCCAAGGCCCTGATCACAATGTGCCTGGCTGTCGGTTTTGTGCCAGATTTAACAAACGCACTATTAAGCGTTGGTATATTTTTGCATCTAAGTATTTTAGAAACAGATTTAACTACGCAGAGATGTTGTCTGATAGCAATCCGACTACTGGAGTACATAAAAAAATCTCATCCCCTGCCTGCAACAGGAGTTTCTATGGTGGGCAAAGGCCTGTCACCAAAACATGGGACGGCCCTTCACTCTACCCCCTGCCAGCCAAACCTTAACAGACACATCAGATTATGCCTGGGGGGCCCACATGGTAGGAAATGCATTCAGGGCATATGGGCACCAAATCAAATCCATCTACATATCAACCAGAAAGAGATGCTAGCTGTTCAAAATGCCCTAACAGCCTTCAAGGACTTACTTCATCCAGGACAACTACTGATAAAGACGGACAACACCATAGTCATGTGGTGTATAAACAAGCAAGGGGGCACACACTCCTACCCCCTTTGTAGATTAGCCATGGCAATGTGGGACACAGCTTTGACCTACCAAATAAATCTTCAAGCTTAATTCCTGCTAGGAAAACATAACACTCTGGCAGACGACTTAAGCAGAAACCTTATGGATGCTCACGAGTGGAAACTAAATCCACAAGTCTTCAGCATGATAACAGAGAAATGGGGGAGCCCAGACATAGGTCTATTTGCCTCTCCTCAAAATTATCAATTGAAAAGATTCTGCACAAGGACTTATCACAGACAAGCATGGAAAGTGGACGCCCTATCCTTCAGTTGGAAAACCCTTTCAGTTCATGCCTTTCCTACTCTGCCTCTTTTACCCAAGGTCCTCCTAAAAGTCAGAAAAGAGAAGCCAAAGATGATATTAATTGCCCCAGACTGGCCCGGCCAATACTGGTGCCCAATCCTAAGGAACTTGTCTCAATACCCAGCTTGGACCTTGCCTCAAAAAACAC
The DNA here is from genome assembly GCF_019279795.1 of Protopterus annectens. Lineage (NCBI taxonomy): Eukaryota > Metazoa > Chordata > Ceratodontiformes > Protopteridae > Protopterus > Protopterus annectens. The sequence goes on from NC_056749.1 coordinate 358,232,204, forward strand.
AACTACTGTCCCAGCAAAACAATCAGATCCTGCACAATCAACTACAAACTCTGAACCTGGCAGCATGGCTAATCATGTAATCATATGGAAGACACCTCCCAGTAAAGCTGTGATGGATGTCATTTTGGAACCCAGAAGGCCTAGTACTAGAAAATCTTATGCTGACAAATGGAAGAGATTCTCTGCTTGGAATCAAGCACAAGGAAGTGATGCAGCAGAACCACATATTCCTCAGACATTACAATACTTAACTGAGATGCTTGACAAAGGCCTATGTTTCTCATCAATCAAAATCCATGCCTCTGCCATTTTGGCTCATTACAATACAGAGCCACCAATCTTTTCTCATCCTTTACTAAAGCAGTATCTTAGAGGAGCCAACAATCTAAGGCCTCCTAGAAGATTACCATTACCTGCATGGGACCTCAATTATATGCTGGAAAAACTCACCCTGTCTCCATTTGAACCAGCCGTTACCGCTGATATAAAGTTCTTATCATGGAAGACAGCTCTGCTACTAGCAATTACTTCAGAACAGTTTCAGAGCTATAGACCCTCATGGCTGTAGAGCCTTTTTATCATATTTTACCCAGACAGGGTGTCTCTGAGGACAAATCCTACTTTTATGCCCAAGTTGGTTTCCAGTGTGGCTCTTAACCAAACAATTCATCTGCCAACTTTTTATTCAAATCCTCAGAACAAAGTGGAGAGAATTCTGCATTCCTTGGACTTGCACAGACAGCTAAGATTCTACTTGAGCAGGACAAAAGTTCTAAGAAAAACTGAGCAATTACTAGTGTCATATGCTGCAGGATCAGAAGGAAAGGCTATCTCAAAGCAGGCAATTTCAAAGGGGATAAGCCACTGCATCCATTTCTGCTACTTACACCATGGTAAACCTGTGCCCAAGGGCATTAGGTCTCATTCCACCAGAGCTGCAGCTACTTTGGCAGCCTTTCTCAGAGGAGTACCAACCAAGGACATTCTAGAGGCTGCTACTTGGAGTTCTGTTCACACCTTTACAAAGCATTACCATTTGCCTCTCTACTCTAAGTCCAGGGCAGGCTTTGCCACTGCAGTGCTGCTAGGCCTTATAGCCTCACCCAATGCTGTTTAGCTCCAGCCTCCCAACCATAGCTTTGGGATTCTACCCAAATGTAATGACTGCAACAGTGAAACACGAAGAACATAATACAGTTGTGTACACTTACCATAAATGTAGATGTTTGAGTGTATTCACTGTTGCAGTCCAGGTTACCCTCCCGCCATCCCCCCTGTCATTCTACAGTTTATTTTTCCTTCTCTATCTTCTACAACCTATGTGGTATATTTGCTTGTAGATGAAGGTAAAGTTTATATTGATGCATGTATATATATATATATATATATATATATATATATTATATATATAAAAAATTCCGAAGATATGGTGGTTCGAATGCAGGACCACAACCAAACCAACCGAAAACAGGAAATGTCAAAAAAGAAATATTGCTGAATTCACCACAGGAACCACGCAAATCCAATAAACAAAATAGCTCCCCTGAAGATAGGAATCCGAGAATGTCTCTTTATTCTCCACAATTATGACCAAGGCACGATACACACGTATTGATTCACAATGACACAAGTCCGACATGAATGTTAACCTAGGTTTCGTCTTAGTATTAAAGACTTCTTCAGAACAACTACTACAACAATTTCCTAGTATAAATACCCAGCTCATTACCAATCAAATACTAATCATCCTACAATTAATGAATTAATTACACTTGATTATTTAAATAAATTATTAACTAATTAACATATATAAAAACTAAATATATGACAAATTAATATGTACAATTGTAAAATTGTATAAATAAATATATATATATATATATATATATATATATATATATATGCGCACATGTACAAATATAAAAAACTGCTGAACTTTGTAAATAAACCTTAAAACCTTAAAAATCTTGATGTTATTGTTGTGTGTATATATATATATATATATATATATATATATATATACTTACAAAATACGTAATAATGTATGTATGTATTTTTCAGAATGTTGTTTAAATATTATTTAAATATATAATATAATATAATAATAATAATAATAATAATAAAATGCAAAACAATACAAAACAAAACAATATAATATAATACAAAACAATATTGCATCCCCAATGGATATGTTAAAAACATATGTATGTGTGAATGGTGATAATTATTAATTATAATAAATACTTATAATTAAATCCATAATTAAAATTTATCTAACTATTGATGAACCTAAGCTTTAATAAGGGGGCCATGCTAATGTTGTCGTTTAAGCCGGGAAATCTAGTAGCATCTAATTTTAATTGCCACATCATTTCACATACATCCAAATGAATGTCCAAAATATACCCTCGTAAATCCTTTTTTATTTGTTGAATAATAATAAATTTAAAATTATGGCTCGGATATCGTTTAATATGCCTAAAAAGAGCATTAGTATTCTTTTAATGCCTAATGTCAAGAAGGTGTTCACCTATCCTATCTCTAAGGGCCCTACAGGTTTTTACCTATATAAAAGGCTGAACATCCATTACATTTGGCCATATATACTACATTTTTAGAACCACCATATCTTCGGAATTTTTAGTAGTTGGTGGTTACTTAGTTTATATATATATATATATAATATATATATATAAAATATTGCTACCTTTTTGGGGGCACCTGACATCGGGGGCAAGAAAAACGAAAGAAAATGGCATCGGCTGCATGTTTTATACCCCTGACGACCTGACGTCATGGAAGAGAAGACAGCAACCGATGCAGGACCCAAGACTTTGGAATTCAGGCCGACTGAGGGCAACCTGCCAGCAGATTACCCAAATGTAATGACTGCAACAGTGAATACACTCGAACATCTACATTTATGGTAAGTGTACACAACTGTACTTTCTGACTGATTCTTAATAATGATAATGTAATGGCTGTTAATGCTGGGAATGATGGTAACAAAAGGAGTACAGCAATACTTCTGAAGTACTGCAAGGTGAATTATGCTGGAAAAATTATAAAACATATTAAGATCAGGTCAAGTTAAGATGAAAATTATGGCTGGTATGATGACCACCGATGCTTTATTATGTAAGGAAAGCATATGCATTTCATAATGTGATATCATGTGCCCTAAATGGTCTTTATAATGAGCTAGGTTGGAAGCATTTACTTTGAGTCATTTGTCATCTTTATGTATGTCAGTTCGTAAATGACAGAAAAATAAATAGTATGAACATTGTTTTCATTCTCCATTTAAAACTAATATAACTGTATGTTAAATGTACCAGTATCCATTTCGATATATTGTGCATTTTTTTCCCTCATTTTCCAGAGCATTTCTGTATGTTCTGCATTTTATTTTATTATGTATTTTTGTCTTGTTTAACAGAAGCTTTCCTCTGTAGACCTCTAAAAAGGGGCAGGCTTCCTGCAAAGTTTGACTATTCAGATAAGCAAATGCAAGCAATAAATAAATAAACAAGTTTGCATTGCTTATTTTGTGTTTCATATGATATAACTACAAAGTAGTAAGTCCTTTAAAATGATAATGTATTATGATTTTTTCACTCCCTGGAAGATTTCTGCTGAGTGAGTCATCTGAAAGACTTTATATAATAGAGTAGACTGTTCCTGCCGCTATAATTTTTTTATTATTACTATTGTTTTATTTTGTTTTTAATTGTTGTTAAAGATGATTATTAGAGAAACCCTGGCCTTATAAAACTCTACTTATTTAGAGATTTTTATCTGATGTGACACTATCAAAAAGAAAAGTTTTCTTGAGGAGACTTTTATCTGTGTCCTATGGAAAATCTGGGTTTCATTGAATACAGTTAGTTTAGTATGAAATCAGTCATACCATATTAGTCAAAAGTTGAACATTGCAGCTTTCAATTTTTAAGAGTGCATTAGTTTTGAGGGTTGTGAAGGTTTTAAATTGACCCAAGCTGAGTAATCTCATAATTAGTCAATTTGTAGAAGTGAATATAAGCAAAGCATATCCCCCGGCAATAGCAGTGCAGGAGGGCTTGTCTTTTAAAATGAAAAAATACACTGTTTTGGAAGAAAAATAAATCAACCTTTCTCTGTGTTAGGTTTGGATTAACATTTAAGACCCATGGTAACCTCAGATGAATTCTCTTCAGAATATCTATCATTGCAATATAAGATGTATAGGAAAATTAGCTAAAAAAAATAGTTTAATTCAGCTTCAGGCAGAACACGATTTTAAAATCTAAACTCATTTTTAATATCTTGATAATATCTGGAACTGCCTGAGGTTTAGGCATTATAAACTTCAGTAGTTTATCATACTTTTATTTGATTTATTTATATTGAAGTAGAAGGTTCTCTGCAACCCCTTACAATTGATCTTCTGTCAATTTATTACCATAAATGCCACAACAATTTGATAAGGAGTGAAGGTGGTGATAGTTTATCCATAGAAACAATATTAAAGCTGTGATGGCCATAATTGTATCACTGTCAAACAGGGACTCTTCATTTAACTCAAGATATGAAGATAGTCATAGATGAGACTGGTCCATTTTTCTCAAAATTCCCGAACTACAACCCTAAAACTTTCTTGAAACATGAAAATACACTCCTGAGAAAACCTTTAATAGTTTACTAAATGTACAAGGCCATCCCAATCTATGGAGTTTTCAAGGCAATGAAGGAAATGGAAGTTTTCTTGGACGCTCCCATATTGCACACACATGCACTCTCACACCCTTGGACAATTTAGAGTCCTTGAATGTTCTTTGTGTTTCACTGTTGCAGTCATTACATTTGGGTAATCTGCTGGCAGATTGCCCTCAGTCGGCCTGAATTCCAAAGTCTTGGGTCCTGCGTCGGTTGCTGTCTTCTCTTCCATGACGTCAGGTCGTCAGGGGTATAAAAAGTACAGTTTTGTACCTACCATAAATGTAGATGTTCGAAGATCCACATTGCTGCAGTCCTTACACTTGGGTAGTCCGCTGTCCTCGGTTGGCCCGAATATCAAAGTATAAGGCTGACGTCGGTCAAGGCGCATTTGACTGACATCAGGACGTCAGGGTACAAATGCGCATGACCGACGTCATATCCTCAGTCTTTTCTTGCCCCAGATGTCAGAAGACCCTAAAAATAAAGGTCAAAACCAAAAGACAGCAAACAACCAACCAACCACCCTTGCACTAATTATATGTACAATACATATACAATATACACAATATGTACAACCCAACCCACACAACCACCTCTAACTACAGAGGGGAAGGAGGGAGGGTAAATCGGACTGCAGCAATGTGGATCTTCGAACATCTACATTTATGGTAGGTACAAAACTGTACTATGTTCTTCATCTCACATTGCTGCAGTCCTTACACTTGGGTAGAATCCCAAAGCAGAGGTAAGGCAGGATGGCTAAACTACAAGGAAGCAGGAGCTGCCAAAATGCCCTGCAAAACAGCAGTGGCAAAACCAGCCCTGGATTTAGAGTAAAGTGGCAGGTGATAATGCCTAGAGAAAGTATGCACTGAACTCCAAGTAGCTGCCTCCAAAATATCCTTGGTTGCCACTCCCTCAAAAAGCTGTCAAGTGGCAGTAGCCCTAGTGGAATGAGGCCTAATCCCAGCTGGAATCTCCTTGCCATGATGGGAATAACAGAAAGCAATGCAAAACCCAATCCACTTAGAAATAGTTTGTTTTGACACAGGCTTGCCCTGAGAACTCAAAGCAAAAGAAACAAACAACTGCTGAGACTGCCTGAACCCTTTAGTTCTGTCCAAATAATAACGCAACTGCCTGTGTACATCTAAAGTGTGCAAAATCTTTTCCCCTGTATTTTGGGGATTTGCATAAAAAGTAGGCAAATGAATAGTTTGGTTTAAAGCCACACTAGAAACCACCTTAGGCATAAAGGAAGGATTCGTACGTAAAGATACCCTATCCTTATGGAAAATCAAGAAAGGCTCAACCGCCATAAGGGCCTGCAATTCAGAAACCCTTCTTGCAGAGGTAATGGCCAACAAAAAAGCAGTCTTCCATGATAAATATTTCAACTCAGAAGTAGCTGCAGGCTCAAAAGGTTGTAGAGTCAGTTTCTCCAACACAAAATTGAGATCCCAAGCAGGAGTAGGAGCTCTTCGTGGGGGTCTTATATTCTTTGCCCCTCTAAGAAATTGCTTGAACAAAGGATGAGAAAACAATGGTGGGTCACAATCATAGTGAGCCGAAATTGCTGCAGCATGAACTTTAATAGAAGAGAAAGACAAACCTTTGTCCAGTAACTCAGTAAGATATTGAAGAGCCACACTCAAATTAGGCTCAGAAACATCAAAATCTTTGCTGCACTCCAAAATAAAAATCTCTTCCATTTATCTGCGTACACTTTCCTTGTACTAGGCCTTCTAGCTTCCAAAATAACATTCAAAACTTGCTGAGGAAGTGGAGGCCCACTATGGTTCAAAACAGAATATGCCAGGCTGTTAGGTGCAGAGAGTGAAGCTTGACATTGAGCAAATGGCTGTCCTCCTGTGACAACAGGTGTGGAATCGAAGGCAAAGGCCATGGAGGCTTCCGTACCAGACTTCTCAGTAATGGGTACCAGTGCTGTCGAGGCCAATCTGGAGCTATTAAAATCATCCTTGGCTTGTCCTGTCTGACCTTTAGAAGTACCTTTGGGAGGAGAGGCAGAGGTGGAAAGGCATACACATGAAGATTGCTCCAATTGAAAGAAAGAGCATCCACCCTCCAAGCTGTGGGATGAAACCTTTTTGTGCAAAACTTTGGCAGCTGATGGTTTAGTGGAGAAGCGAACAGATCTATGTCTGGAGTTCCCCATGACACTGTCAATTTCTGAAATACATGAGGATCCAATTTCCACTCGTGGGGATCCATAATTCGTCTGCTCAACACATCTGCTAAGGAGTTCTGTGCTCCTGGCAGAAACCTTGCCTGAAGATTGAGCTGTAAACTGAGAGCAGTCTTCCACAAAATCATTGCTTGCCTGCATAGAGGATAAGAATGCGTTCCCCCTTGCTTGTTGATGTACCACATGACAGTTGTGTTGTCTGTTAGAATCAACACCTGCCCTGGAAGAAGTAATTCCTTGAAAGCTATTAATGCAAACTGGACTGCTAACATCTCCTTCAGGTTGATATGTAGATGTTGTAGTCTGACAGGCCACTTGTCTTGTATCCACTTTCCATTTAGATGAGCTCCCCAAGCTTTGTCTGAGGCATCTGTCGTTAAAATCTGACTCGCCTCTGGCCGGGTCACAGAGAGTCCCTTGTTTAGGTGACATTCCTGAGCCCACCACAAAAATTCCTTTTGAATGCAAGGTATTATTTGAATGACAGTGTCCAGATCCTGGCAGTGCTGTGTCCATACATTTTTGAGATACCATTGCAGCTTCCTCATATGCAGTTTGGCATTGGGAAGCACCAGAATACAAGATGCCATGAACCCTAAGGCTTGAAGGACTGTACTTGCAGTCAGCGCGGAGTGATGAGATAGTTGACGGAAGTAAAGGGAAAGACACTTTTGTTTGTCCGGGGTTAAAAAGGCCATCTGGGATGCTGTATTCAGTCTCACACCCAGAAAGCACATGTCCTGAGAGGGTACTAGACTGGACTTTATTTCGTTCACAGAATACCCCAGGCATCTTAGCACTGCTATCACATATTCCAAATGATGAAGAAGCTCTTCCCTTCCTTGAGCCAGAATCAGGCAGTCGTCCAAATAAGGATAGATCTGTATTCCTTTTAGCCTGAAGAAAGCTATCACTGGAGCCAGAACTTTCGTGAACACTCTGGGCGCAGTAGATAAGCCAAAGGGCAATGCAGAGAACTGATAGTGAGAAGTCCCAGCTCGAAAACGCAGATACTTCCTGCAACTTAGCCTGATAGGAACATGAAGGTAAGCCTCCTTGAGATCCAAAGTTACCATCCAATGATCTTTGCCCAGCAGAGGTAAAAGCTGCTGTAACGTCAACATTTTGAACTTGGGAATGTCCAGATAAGTGTTGAGGATAGATAAATCCAAAATTGGTCTCCACATGTTCCCCTTCTTTGGTACTAGGAACAGGCGAGAATAAAATCCTAGGCCCACTTCTGGGATAGGGACCGGCTGTATGGCCCCTATTTGGAGTAACAGAGAAACTTGCTTGTGAGCCTCTATTCTTTGTTGAGGAGGAATGTCTGGCATGCCTTTGAAAGGAGGCAAGGTATGGAAATAAAACCTGTAACCGTGGTGTATGATATCCAATACCCATCTGTCTTGGGTAATTAAACTCCAATTTTCTTTGAAAAGTGCCAACCTTCCTCCCAAAGGTGCTGCCAGATGAGAAGGCTCTGGCAGCTGAAAAGGTAGGTCATTGGGTCTGTTTACGAAAGGACTGACCCCTGCCCTCACCCGAAGACTGTGCAGGAGAACTCCCTGTTCTAGGCCTGAAAGAGCCCTGAGCTCTGCCCCTACCACGTCTAGATCTACCCCTAGACTGGGAATCATAAGAAGGATATGTCCACCCCTTAGTAGGCCAATTTCTGCTAAACTTTGGAGGCTGGACCTGCAAAAACTGTTTAACAGTCTGCATAGACTTAGCCTTGTCTTCCATTTTCTTTAAAACTGCCTCAACAGGAGAACCAAACAACACGTCAGATTGCAAAGGAGCATCTAAAATCCTTGTTTTAACATGGTCAGACAAATTCTGATCCCTCAGCCAGGCGTGCCTGCGAAGAACTGACCCAGTGGCAGCCACCCTAGACGAGGCCTGTACAGCATCAAAACCACATTGCAAAGAATGCTTACCCACCTGTTCAGAAACATGTACTAAATCTTGCAACTCTTTACAATCAATACCTTCTGCCAGAGCATCAACCTTAGACTTCAATTGTGAAAGGAGATAGTTTTGGTATTTCAACATGTGAAACTGGCAATTCAAAGCCCTCATAGCAAGAGTGGAAGAAGTATAAACTTTCTTTCCCCATCTATCCAAGGCCCTAGCCTCTTTGTCTGCAGGATCCGGATTCTTTACAACAGAAGCCTTAACACCTTTAGGCCCCTGGCTAACAGTTTCTGGGTCTGCCCTAGGACTCTTAAAAAGAAACTTATGAGCTTCAGGCACCCTATAATACCCTATCCGGTTTAACAGGAGCAGGAGGCAAAGAATCAGGATTAAGAGAAGCCTCTGTAAAAACATCTTCCACTACATCCAAAACAGGAGGTATAGCCAATGGCCTATGCTGGGGTAAAAACAAAAATTCTCTAAGCCTTTTCCTGGAATCAGAGAAGTCCTGACCTTCCCACTTAAAATGCTCCCTCATGGAATGAAGAGTTTCTGAAAAAGAAAAATCCTCAGGAGGAGAAGCAGAAGGAGTAGAATCATCCACATCAGAATCAGAATAAGGAGAGTACTCCTGCAAGTCTTCAGCCGAAGACTCTGAAACATCTGAAGCCTGCTCAAAACTACCTAGCTCAGGCTCCACCCTAGGTCTCTTATCAGGAGGGGGCATATAACCCCTAATCAAAGTAATCAAATCTTCTGCCATTTTAAGCATATGCTTCTTGGGCACAGTTCCTGAAGAACTAGGGGTAACACCAACTGAAGCTAAACCTGGCCTGCCTCTGGGAGAAGCCTTGGAAACAGAAGGAGAGGGCCTAACCACCCTAGGCAGGGATGGGAGTATAGTAACCTGAGAAGCCCCATCGGCCTGGCCTGCCTCCTGAGAGGCCACATCCTGCAATAACAAAGTCTCTCCCTGGGATCCCAAAGAAACCTCCGGTGGAACCACCGGCTCCACCGACACCTCTAAAGAACCGGCGTCCGGTACTGACGGTTCCTCTAGCCTAGGTTTAACAGCTTTATCCTTGCGCTTCTTCGAAGAAGCGGGCGTCGGAGCATCCGATGGCATTTTATAATTGCACCGCTTCCCGAAGACTAACCTGGCACAATCTAATCTTCTCTTAATAGTGCGCTTATTGAATCTAGCACAAGAGCGACACCCAACAACGTCGTGCTCAGGCCCTAAACAAGGAATACACAAAGTATGGTAGTCTCTATGCGGTATCTGTTTCCCACAAGAAATACAATTATTCACTTTTTCTGACATCCGGTAAACCACTGAGGCAAGAAAAAACTAAAATATTCTACGGGTACTTAGCCAACTTTGATTCGGTCTGAAACTCCGAAATCGAACAATTTCAGAACGCCAACCGGCACTTGCAATGCTGCTTCTGCATCGGACCATGTGGCAAAAAAGACTGAGGATATGACGTCGGTCATGCGCATTTGTACCCTGACGTCCTGATGTCAGTCAAATGCGCCTTGACCGACGTCAGCCTTATACTTTGATATTCGGGCCGACCGAGGACAGCGGACTACCCAAGTGTAAGGACTGCAGCAATGTGAGATGAAGAACATCATGCAGCCGACACCATTATCTTTAGTCTTTCTTGCCACGCGGTGCCTGAAGCAGAAGCATTTCGCAAGTGCCGGTTGGCAGACTACTGAAATATTAGAGTTTGAGTTTCAGAACCGAAGTCTTCACTAAAGCTAAGTACCCAGTTGGGGAAACTTTTTTCTTGTTTTTTACCGATGTCAGAAAAAGTTAATACTTGAATTACTTATGGGAAGCAAATACCTCATCAGGATTTCCATTTATACTATTCCTTGCCTAGGCCCTGATCACAACGTGCCTGGCTGTCGGTTTTTTACTAGATTTAACCAGTGCACTATTAAGTGTTGGTATATTTTTGCATCAAAGTATTTTGGAAACAGATTTAACTACCCAGAAATGTCGTCGGATAGCAATCCGACTACCGGAGTACATAAAAATCGCAAAGAAATGGACAGAGAAAGGCAGTCAAGATCAAAAACCAATGATGAAGCTTCTCCTAACTCAGTCGCCGATACTCAGTGAGGCACCTTTGCAGCACCTGATACCCAATACCTTTGAGTCGCAGGCCTCTACCGACACACATGTAGAGTCCGGCATGTCTCAAGATACTCAAGGTATTGGACCGATGGATGTATCTCCCTCGGATGGGTCCAGAGCCGCTGAGCAGGCACCGGCTTCTGAGGTTGTATTCAGACCTCAACATTTGTACATCAAACTGATGACAGCTGCAAAACCAAAGACAAAAGCAACTTCTAAACCTAAAAAAAACGACGCATGAGCCACGAGCACAGGCCTCTGTGCCTAAAAAACAGATAACCAAAATGGCTGAAGACCTTATTACCTTGATCAGGGGTACCCATCCCTCTCCAGATAACAGGCCTAGGCAAGACACTGATTATGAATCTTCAGATCAGGTTTCTATTTCTTCTGATCAGGAATTATCTATACCTCCCTATGAGGATTCTGATGCTGAGGAGTCTATTCCCTCTGCATCTCCTCCTGAGGATTATTCATTTGGAGAAACCTTGCATACTTTGAGGGAGCATTTCCCACTGGGAGAGTCAAGACTTTTCAGAATCAAAAAGGAGGCTCAGGGATTTCCTTCTTCCTCAGCACAAGCCTTAAGCCATTCTTCCTGTTTTACACATTGTGGATGATGTGTTTTCGGAGTCAAGCTTGACCCCTGACTCTACCTCCAGCTCCCAATAAGCCTGACGGATATTACAGAGTCCCCGACTCACATAAATTTTTATTTAGAAACCCTGCTGCTGATCCTGAAACTATTTCGCAGGGTCCAAAGGAAGTTGAGGCCTCAACAGCAAAAAAACCCTACACCCTCTGACAGAGATTATAGGGCACGGGACAGATGGGGGAAAAAGGTTTATACATCTGCAACCTTGGCAATCAGGGCCTTAAATTGTCAATTTCATAGGTTCATAGGTTCATACTAGGCTATCTGCCCAAGGGCATTTATAAGCCTAGCCCATAGTTATGTGGCTTTCGCCACCCCTTTAGTTTGAATAAAAACTATGCCTATCATTTTTCTGTGCCTCTGTCAAGCAGTGACACTGAAGTAATCCCTGGGGTATATCTGCGATCTCCCATCCATTGGTCAAGATTCCTCTTGAACAAGGCCAGAGAGGTGCTCTGCCTCACATGTACCGGGATTTTGTTCCACAGCATAGGGAGTCTCTGGGTGATGAATCTGTCCCTCCAGCACGTTCTATTTATAACCGTGTCAAGGTTTAAGTCTCCCGCCCTTGTGGTTCTGAGGGATCTAGATTTTTTGAGGTGAAGCATATTCATCAAATCTGGGTTTGACATGGCTTTATATGTCAGGCACAGGTCACCTCTGAGCAAGCGGTATGACACTGAATAGAGCTGGAGGTCTTTCAGTCGGGCAGCATAAGACATATTTTTGAGACCCTTTATCCTTTTGGTGAGGAACTTTTGGGGCCTTTCAAGCTGCAGCAGGTGTCTGGACAGATACATTCCGAACGGGGCATTGTACTCAATCATAGGTCTAATGAGTGATGAGTACAGGGGGACGATGCCCTCCCTTGATCTAGATGCGAATCCCTTCATGATCAGGTGGGCGATATAGAAGGTTTTCCCAACTACTTTAGCAACATGAGTGTCAAACGAAAGGCTACTGTTAACCTGGGTCCCCAGATCTCTGATGACTTTTTCTGTGCTCAGTGGATTGCCACCTATATGGTAGCTAGGGGTAACCTTGTTTTTCCCGAAGGGTATGACTATGCATTTTTTGGCATTTAACTTCAGGCCATGGCTCTGGCACCAGTTATCTGTTTCTGTGAGGCCCTTCTGGAGGATATCTGTGTCAGATGTGTTTTCGACTATGGCGCCCAATTTGCAGTCATCTGCAAACTTTGTCAGCCATAACCCTCCTGTGTTTGCTTGTACTTCAGAAAAGTAGATGCCGAACAAGAGTGGACCCAGGACTGAGCCCTGTGGGACACCACTTGTGACAGGCTTTGAGTCTGACATGGCTCCAGCAACTCTGACCCTGTGGGTTCTGTCACTTAGCCAGTTTGCAACCCATCTTGTGATGTATGGGTTTACATTCAAGCTGATGAGTTTTTCGATGATACCTGAGTGGGGTATTGTGTCGAAGGCCTTTGCCAGGTTGAGGTAGGCTGTATGGACTGCCTTTTCCTCATCAATGGCCTTGGTGACTGTCTCGAAAAAGTCAACCAAGTTTAAGAGGCAGGATCTGCCTTTGATAAAGCCAAAGTGGGTTGGATCCAAAGTCTGCAAGTTCCCTATGTCTTTATTTATGAGTTCCATTATGATCCTCTCCATGGCTTTGCAGATAAGGTTTGTCAAGCTAATGCAGCGGTAATTTCCAGGGTCTGTGGAGGCACCGCCCTTATGAAGTGGGACCACAGTCGCCATGCGCCACTCCTTGGGTACGTATCCTGAGGTGAGGCTAAGATTAAACAGCTGTCCTAACTGTGGGTTTAATTCCTCGTTGAGTTCGTGAAGCACACAGCCGGGGACACCATCCGGTCCCATGGATGCTGGGTTTTTTGCCTTAGTGAGGGCAGTTCTCACCTGGGCGTTGGAGATGTTTGGGGGGCTACAATCCTCTGGAATAGATCTCTCCTTTTGGGGGGGAGGGGGGGGGGAGAAGTTTGCACTGAACCTGTCAGCCAGTATGTTGGCAATGTGTGTAGGTTCAGTAATTTTCACATCATTTTGAACTAATTCTGAGCATATCTGGGAGTTTTCTCCTAGGTTTCTAACATAGCTAAAGAAGGCCTTATGATTGTCTTTAGAGTCCTTGGCGATTTTTCTCTCAAAATTTGCCTTGGATGATTTTATGAGAGCTCTTAGTTTTTTACTTATAATGATCAAAGGTGTCTTACCTTTCAAGGATTTTGCTCTATCTTGTAGTAGCTTCCTCCTTTTGTTGTAGAGCTTGTTTATGGCTGGGGTCCACCAGACTGGACGCTTGCCTTTGGTACAGAGAGTCTTAGTTTTGTTTGGGATTGCCTGATCCATGCAGTCCTGTAGGTGCTGGTAGAAGGCATTTGTAAGTGATTCAGCGGTTTGAGTAATGTTTACCACTGGCTCAGGGGCCTTAAAGGAGACCACACTAGTTTTTAGAAGTGTGAAATCGGCTTTTGAGAAGTTTTCACTGTGGTCTTTTTGTTTCAGGTGGGGGGATGAGGACCTCCAGCGAGATTAGTTTATGATCTGATCTCACCAGTGAGGGGTATACTTCGGTGTTGAACATTTTGATCCCATGTTCGTGATGATGAGATCAAGTATGTTTTCTCCTCTTGTGGGGATGGTGACTAGTTGTTCCATGGCATTTGAGTTTATGAACTCCAGGAATCTTTGGGTTAGAGTGTTCGGGCTTGAGTAGTGTTCCCAGTCTATATTAGGGTAGTTGAAGTCACCTAGTATGATGGTGTTTGGAGATACATTTATCCCCTCCAATGTTTTCAGGAAGGCCATGTGAGGTTCCTGAGTTTGAGAGTGTGGCCTGTAACATGCTACAAATTGCAGAGCAGTCTTGCCTATGGTTAATTGCACCTGGATGGTCTCTGTTGCATCGTGCGTTGCCACCAACCTTGAGGTGTGGGTGTCCTTTATGAATATGGACACCCCCCCTCCTTTCTTGGTGTTGTCCAGATTTTGGGGCCGGAACGCATGATATGAGGTGAAACCTGTTAGTGCTGGGGTGCTCTCAGGAGCCTTGAACCAGGTTTCTGTCACAGCACAGACATCGATGTTCTCCATATTGAGAAGGGCCTCGAGTGCGTGCATCTTGAGATTGAGACTTCTGGCATTGAGCAGCATTACCCTTAGTTTTTTTCCTTTTTGGTGTTCTAGGGTGGTAGGTTTAGAATTTGAGCCTTGCCTAAAAAAGGCAATATGGGGGTGGCAAGAGCCTTTGCCAATATCCGGAAGCCCAGGGGTGACAGGTGCAAGCCGTCCCTTGCGAAGCAGCATGGCTTGTCCAGCATGTCATCCCAGGCAGACAGACATTGGATCCCCTTTGAATGACACCAGAATTTAAGCCAATTATTAAAGCTGATCATCTTATCACTTAATTGTGGCATCATTCTAGGTGAAGGTAGGATACTGCTCAAGGTCAGGGTCATAAGGTGAAGGTAGGATACTGCTCAAGGTCAGGGTCATACCTGCCTGGGCTACATAATCAGAGAGCTCCTCGATGTCCCTTTTCATGTAGTCCAAGGAGGTACATCTCAGGTCATTGACACCAGTGTGGACAATGACTGAGTCGTACTTGTACCTGCTGTTGAGAGACCTAAGTGCTTGCGTTATGTGGCGGATTCTAGCGCCAGACAGGCAGCTTACTGTGACTTTCTCCTTACTCAGTCTGGTGAGCGGGACGTCAGTGTGTCTGACTATGGAATCACCAATGACAAGTGTGTCTGGCATTTTGTTTGGCCTTAAGGGCTGTGACTGTTTGACACTCTGACTGTGTGCTCTATGTGTTGCATGTGTTGGGTCGTGAGGTGGTAGTTGTTTGGGTGTCTGCTTTGGTGGCCTCTGCTGTTTTGGTAAATTTTTGATCAGAGCCTCCAAGTATGTCTTTGTGTGAGTATGTGTATGATTTGAAGTTGTGATGGTACCATGTGTGACTGGGTATGTATTGTGTGTGGTTACCTTCTCCTCCTGTCTGGTCTTGCCAGTCCTATGTTGAGAGAGCTCAGCCTCCAGTTTGGCTGTATAGTTGCATCTCTCGCATGTATTTGTGTTTTGTGGGAGAAGGAGAGGATTGTCTGTGTACATGAGGCAATTGTAACATTGCCTCAATATTCCCAGGTTCACCAGTTGAGCTTGAGAGGACACTAGCAACTGATCCCTCGACATACTAGAAGTAGTAGATAAAGAGACTTTCAAAGGACTCCGGGGGAAGTGGGTTTTAGGCTGGTGGGGTACTATCTATAATAAGAGTGCTTTATCAAGGTGCAAGTACTGTAGGATTAAGTGCTAGGCTTTACAGATAGAGAATAGTCTACTTGGGAATCAAGTAGAGATGAACTTTTCAGTTATAGGATATGCTGGTTAGATCAGCAGTACAGCTCGAGGAAGGTAGTTCTAAGGGAAAATTTGAAGAGTGGAATTTAGATGGCCCAAATAGTTTAACCTTGTTTAACTGCCGCTGCTCTTGTGTGCAACAGTGGCAACTCCGCGCTAACGCGCGTTTAGCGTGTTTTATAGCAGGGGGCTGAAGGGAGCTAGGAATTGGCCCAAAACAACCAATGGACTACTAGTTTCTGGCTGAAACTTCACCAAATCGGACAAAAAGGCCGCTCAGTGCTTCCCACTCCCACTGGTAAGCAAAGAAACTTCCCTCCTTCCTAATAAGGCAATGGATCAGTAACAGGAACTAAAAACAAAGCCCAGGGATCAGCAACTCTGAAACTGGACTACTCTAGTTCAGTAAGGCGGGAAAACAAGAGATTTTTTGTTTTATTACAGAGACAAGGAAAAAACAGACAGTAAATGCTATAAATGCTGTAAATCGGCTAGCACTTTAGTGTGTAGCCTACAGAAACAATTTGCAACAATTAGTAACTTAAAGTGCAATAAACAGTGTAAAATGCAGAAATCACTTAAAGTAGCAGTAAAACAGGCGAAATGCAGTCGCTAGCTTAATAACAGTGGGAAAGCCACAAAAATACTTATATCTGGTAGAAAGTCACTCTTTTAGCTCTCTGCTGCTTGGATCACTCTGCAGGCCACCACGAGGATCTGTGCTGAGTTGGTACAAGCTGGAAAACGCGCGTTTAGCGTGTTTTATAGCAGGGGGCTGAAAGGAGCTAGGAATTGGCCCAAAACGACCAATGGACTACTAGTTTCTGGCTAAAACTTCACCAAATCGGACAAAAAGGCTGCTCAGTGCTTCCCACTCCCACTGGTAAGCAAAGAAACTTCCCTCCTTCCTAATAAGGCAATGGATCAGTAACAGGAACTAAAAACAAAGCCCAGGGATCAGCAACTCTAAACTGGACTACTCTAGTTCAGTAAGGCGGGAAAACAAGAGATTTTTTTGGGTTTTTTTTTTTTGTTTTTTTACAGAGACAAGGAAAAAAACAGACAGTAAATGCTATAAATGCTATAAATGCTGTAAATTTCCTATGCTTAAGTACCAACAACATGTTATGGGATTGCTGAAAGAGAAAATTATGTTGATTTCACAATGTGCAGAAAATAAGGAATTGCAGAAATTATTGCATGCAGCTGAACAAGTTGGAAAGCATACTTTGCAATGTGGTTTTGATTCTTTAGAGGCCTCCTGCAGGGCCGAAGTTACTGGATCTGTGATCGGGAGGCATGCCTGCTTAAAGGAACAAAATTTGCCTGATCATGTTAAAGATAAATTGCTAGATGCACCTTTACAGCATGATTCTCTGTTTGGTATTAAGGCAGAAGAGGTTTTAAAGAAAATGGAAGACAAAGCTAAGTCTATGCAAACTGTTAAAGATTTCTTACAAGTGCAGCCACCAAGATTCAGTAGACACTGGCCTACAAAAAAATGGTCCTTTCCTGTGTCAGACAGAGCTCAAAGGGCAAATCCTGATGCCCTAAGGGTTCCAGGTACCAGGCCCAAGACTCATACAGGTCAAAGCAATAGGGCGCATCCACCTCCAAATCTGGAGGAGATAAAGCTCAAACCAACAGAAAGCAATCCCAATGACTTCCCTCTGCCTACACCAAGCACTTATCTTTTGGCAGCACCCATAGGGGGAAAATTAGCACTTTTTGCTCAAAATTGGCAGTTAATAACTCAGGACAAGTGGCTACTAAACATCGTTTCACAGGGATACAGATTCCATTTCCACACTCTGCCAATGACAAATGGTTGGCCAGATCTGCCAAAAAAATCAATGGGCAGAGGCACAGAAACAGGTTACGTCCCTCATGGATATGGGGGGCATTCAGACAGTACCAGAACAGGAAAAAGGACAAGGATTTTACTAAAGACTGTTCTAGGTACCCAGAAAGGACTAGGCCTGGCGGCCAATACTGGATTTATTGATTTTGAACACATACCCGGACATTCCAAAATTCAAGATGCTCACTTTGCAGCAGCTTCTGCCCATGCTGGGCAAGAATGCTTGGCTGGTAACTTTAGACCTAAAAGGGGACATACCTGCATGTCCCAATATGACAGTCGTGCAGAAGATACCTCAGATTCAAGGCTGGCTTAATGCATTACCAATTCTCTGCACTGCCCTTTGGCTTATCTACTGTGCCCAGGATCTTTACAAAGTGCCTGGCACCAGTAATTGCTTTTTGCAGACAAAGAAGTATTCAAATATATCCTTACTTGGACGACTGTCTCATTCAAATGACAAATTCTGCAGGCTCTGGGCTTCATGGCATCCTGCATCCTACTAATTCCATATGCAAGACTGCTTATGAGGAAACTTCAATGGTACCTAAAAAGTTTATGGAGTGAACGTTCACACAGTCTGGAAACTATGATTCCTCTCATTCCCTGCCTGCAACAGGAGTTTCTATGGTTGGAAAGGCCTGTCACCAAAACATGGGACGGCCCTTCACTCTACCCCCTGCCAGCCAAACCTTAACAGATGCATCAGATTATGCCTGGGGGGGCCCACATGGCAGGAAGATGCATTCAGGGCATATTGGCACCAAATCAAATGCATCTACATATCAACCAGAAAGAGATGCTAGCTGTTCAAAATGACCTAACAGCCTTCAAGGACTTACTTCATCCAGGACAACTACTGATAAAGATGGACAACACCACAGCCATGTGGTATATAAACAAGCAAGAGGGCACACACTCATACCTCCTTTGAAGATTAGCCATGGCACTGTGGAACACAGATTTGACCTACCAAATACATCTTCAAGCCCAATTCCTGCCAGGAAAACAAAAAAACTCTGGCAGACTATTTAAGCAGAAACCTTATGGATCCTCACGAGTGAAAACTAAATCCACAAGTCTTCAGCATGATAACAGAGAAATGGGGGAGCCCAGACATAGATCTGTTTGCCTCTCCTCAAAATTATCAACTGAAAAGATTCTGCACAAGGACTTAGACAAACATGGAAATTGGATGCCCTATCCTTCTTCTGCCTCTTCTACCCAAGGTCCTCCTAAAAGTCAGACAAGAGAAGCCAAAGATAATATTAATTGCTCCGGACTGGCCCCGCCAATTCTGGTACCCAATCCTAAGGAACTTGTCTCAATACCCAGCTTGGACCTTGTCTCAAAAACCACAACTACTGTCCCAGCAAAACAATCAGATCCTGCACAATCAGCTACAGACTCTGAACCTGGCAGAATCCTGTAATCATACAAACGACACCTCTCAGTAAAGCTGTGATGGATGTCATTTTGGAAGCCAGAAGGCCTAGTACTAGAAAATCTTATGCTGACAAATGGAAGAGATTCTGTGCTTGGAATCAAGCACAAGGAACTGATACAGCAGAACCACATATTCCTCAGATATTACAACTGAGATGCTTGACAAAGGCCTATCTTTCTCATCAGTCAAAATCCATGCCTCTGCCATTTCAGCTCATTACAATACAGAGCCACCAATCTTTTCTCATCCTTTACTAAAGCAGCATCTTAGAGGAGCCAAAAATTTAAGGGCTCCTAGAAGATCACCATTACCTGCACGGGACCTCAATTATGTGTTGGAAAAACTCACTCTGCCTCCATTTGAACCAGCTGCTACCGCTGCTATAAAGTTTTTATCATGGAAGACAACTCTGCTACTAGCAATTACTTCAGCAAAAAGAGATTCAGAGCTACAGGCCCTCATGGCTGTAGAGCCTTTTATCATATTTTACCCAGACAGGGTGTCTCTGAGGACAAATCCTACTTTTATGCCTAAGGTCGTTTCCAGTGTGGCTCTTAACCAAACAATTCATCTGCCAACTTTTTATCCAAATCCACAGAACAAAGGGGAGAGAATTCTGCATTCCTTGGACATACACAGACAGCTAAGATTCTACTTGAACAGGACTAAAGCTCTAAGAAAAACTGAGCAATTACTAGTGTCATAGGCTGCAGGATCAGAAGGAAAGGCTATTTCAAAGCAGACAATTTCAAAGTGGATAAGCCATTGCATCCGTTTCTGCTACTTACACCATGGCAAACCTGTGCCCAAGGGCATTAGGTCTCACTCCACCAGAGTTGCAGGTACTTCAGCAGCCTCAGAGGAGTACCAACCAAGGACATTCTAGAGGCTGCTACTTGGAGTTCTGTTCACACCTTTACAAAGCATTACCATTTGCCTCTCTACTCTAAGTCCAGGGCAGGCTTTGCCACTGCAGTGCTGCTGGGCCTTATAGCCTCACCCAATGCTGTTTAGCTCCAGCCTCCCAACCATAGCTTTGGGATTCTACCCAAATGTAATGACTGCAACAGTGAAACACGAAGAACATAGTACAGTTATGTACACTTACCATAAATGTAGATGTTAGAGTGTATTCACTGTTGCAGTCCAGGTTACCCTCCCGCCATCCCCCTTTCATTCTACAGTTTATCTTTCCTTCTCTATCTTCTACAACCTATGTGGTGTATTTGCTTGTTGATGAAGGTAAAGTTTATATTGATGCATGTATACGTATATATAAATATTTATAATATTGCTACCCTTTTGGGGGACACCTGACATCGGGGGCAAGAAAAACTAAAGAAAATGGCGTCGGCTGCATGTTTTATACCCCTGACGACCTGATGTCATGGAAAAGTAGACAGCAACTGACGCAGGACCCAAGACTTTGGAATACAGGCCGACTGAGGGCAACCTGCCAGCAGATTACCCAAATGTAATGACTGCAACAATGAATACACTCGAACATCTACATTTATGGTAAGTGTACACAACTGTACTTTCCTCATACTGCACATCTTTGGATTGTGGGAGGAAACCAGAGCACTCAAAGAAAATCCATGTGAACACAGGGAAGACATGCAGTCTCAGCACAGAAGGCACCCCAGTCAAGAACTAAGCCAGAGGACCTCTTGCTATGAGGTGGCAACACCACCATGCGCCACCTGTAAACATGTTAGTATGACCTTAGATATATCATTGTGAACAGATGCAAATATCTCAGACTTGGATAAGACATTTGCCTCTATCACAAATAAATAGAAGATTTTCTGTTTATATGTTTAAGAATGGACTTTAGAATTAAAGGTGGATCCATATTTGGTTACCATACAAATATGATTATTTATGCTTCCTCAGACTAGCTGACATCAGCAGAAGTGCACCTAATGTTGCCTTCTGGATGCAGTATTGTTTAGTTTATTTATGATTTTTTTGCAGTCAGTAAATAGCAGTTTGTTGTCCAAGTATGCTAGTGTTAGCAAAACTGGCTGTATAGTCATCAATGTAACCTGTATGATTAATCCTTCAGTACACCTTAAGTTATGATTCCTAATGGTCTTAACAGTCAATATCATAAATAAAATTCCACTCCACTGGCATTGAGCAATGTTGCCCTAACAGCCCAGTCAATCTGGATTCAATCAGTGGCTTGGGTGATTGGAGTGTGAGGGAGGGATGGGTGTGCCATCCCAAGTGGAAGGGCATTCATCAATGGCATTCCCTTATGGGAGGTGTGGTTCAATGATGGGAGTTGCCCTTAAATTAAGGTTAGCATGCACTGGAGGCAGGGTAGGAAATGGGTATAAGGCATAGAATAATCTCCCCAAGCCCCCTCTCAAGATGGAAGCAGAGACAGCCAAGCCCCCTGGACACCCTTAAGATCCATGACCAACCCCTGCAATACTAGTGTAATTCCATTGGGTGTGAGTGTCAAGCTGGTAGACCCAGAATGGAAGTGAGGCAATGGAGGCTGGGCATGTGTAATGATATCCCAAGGGGAACCAAATGAAATTAAAGAAAGCAGGGGTTATCAATATAAAAAGGAACAGACGGATATATTTCCTAATTCACAGGAGGAATTGTGCAAATCATCATATTGTCAATGCACATTAGTTATCATGTTTTAACCACCTTTACTTCCAGTGGACTTATCAGTGGGAACACTAAGAAAGCTTCAAACTGTACTTTAAGTAGACACAGTAATTCTATCAAATTTGTACTTTGTGCTGGCTGTTTAATTCATTAAAAAGTGGATTGCCTACCTGAGGAAAATCTGAGTGTTACTCTTACAAAATAAATGTGAAGGCATGATAGAGTCTCTCTTTATAATCAACAAATGATCATACTGCTTATAACACATTATGCCTAAAATGGATGTCAATGCATTTATAAAACAAGATTTTGTGATTAGTAAAAATTTAAAATAAATAAATAAA
This sequence comes from Protopterus annectens, assembly GCF_019279795.1. Lineage (NCBI taxonomy): Eukaryota > Metazoa > Chordata > Ceratodontiformes > Protopteridae > Protopterus > Protopterus annectens. Next base: position 358,254,458 of record NC_056749.1, read on the forward strand.
TAAATAAAATAAAAATAACAAGGAGAAACATGTATGTAGGAAACGGAGTTCCATTTATTTAGAACAAAAAAACTTTCCCGTCACCTTCAAATATGACTCATTTGGGAGCATGGCTTTTATTAAGGTAGATGAAACAGTGGCTTACCAGTGCTTTTCTGTGACATGGAAAACTTGGTAGTAAAGGCAGAACAGCTGAAGAAGCTAGAGGTGATGGAGATGACATGCCTAAGATGGGTGATTGGATGCACACTGGGGGACAGATGCAAGAAATCATGACATCGGGGCAGAAGCCACTGAAGCTCCAATTACAGAGAATGTCAGAGAGCCGATAATGAGGGTTCATTCATATGTAAATGGAAAAAGATTTGGGAGTCAGGCAACGGGAAAAGAGGATGCGCAGCTAAGTGATAGATGGATTGTGTGAAAGACCTGCAATTCTCAGGCATAACTGTTAGAGACGGTAGGAGGAGTTGCACTCAATCAAGAAAGTCAGTTGACACAATACCTTGACTACATGTAGAAGAAAAATGTTGAAAAAGGAGTTGATGATGAATGATTTATTTATTTATTTTTATTTTACATTTGTTGACCAGGATAATCCGACTGGATGCATGTCCATTTTCAGCGGAGGCCAGGGGAGAAAAGCTCCAAGGGTAAGCAGATACAGAATTACATATTACAAACAGACTATTTACAAAGATTACATAAGTAAGCAAGTTAAACAAGTTCCACAGGTTACAGTTAATCCTGAGCACAAGTCAGGATTAAATTAAATTAGACAGTAAACCGGTTAACAGATTTTTACACATTCGAGTTAGCCAGGCTTGATACATTGACATAGCCAGTTAAGTGACAAATGTTGTTTGAGTCTAATTTTAAATTGACCTAAGGTGGAAAGTAAGGTAATATCAGCTGGAAGAGAGTTCCAGGATCTACTTACAGAGTTTGCAAAGAGATAATCACCGGCTGTGTTATTAATTTTGCTAGTCTGAATTAGTAGTTTGTTAGAGGATCGAAGCAGTCTAGGATTGTTATAGGGGGTGATAATATTTTTAAGTGCAGGAGTATTGTCCGGATTATATTGGATTTTATAGGCCATAATCAGTTGGTTATACTGGATTAGGCTGGGTAGTTCAAGCCACCCAAGCTGATTTAGATTGATGCAATGATGTGTCCTAAAAGGCAGCCCAGTGGCAAACGTGGCAATGTGGTTGTAGTATGTATGTATGTAATAATATGATGATGACAATGTGAACAGTGCACACAAATTCCATAGTGAAATATAATATGAATCAAAATATCTGTGAATGAATCAAATACAGAGCAAACAGTCTATATTCCAACATTCTGAATTAGAAATAGTAGAATTAAATGGGTCTATATTATATTATCACACGCTTACAAAAGTGAATGATAAATAATCAACCCCATGTAAGCGAAAGCTTACATCGAAACCTCAGAACAGCGACCTTTTTCCAAGGGAAGTAAATCGCTGTTGCGAAAAAAACAAAACAAAAAAATTTAAAACAGAACATAATGTGGGGGAGGGCTGTGCTCCCCACACCCCCCTACTTAAATATACCAACTCTGGGATTGCACTACAGTTCCGAAAATGGCAAAGTAACTAAAGCGGCCAAGCAAATTCTTTCCCAGAGAAAGAATCTGCTGAAAAGCCGCTTTGCTATTTTGCCTTTTCTCTTCGATCAAGATGCATTCGACAAACTACGTCTGCGAGCTGGTAATAGGAACCCGTATTAAATACACAGGTTTTGTACTGCTGGCTGAAACTGAATAATTTAGATTAGTATTACATATCTGGCAAATCATGCAATCAAATTCTTCTAACACTAGGATTTTTAAAAACAAGCATCACAATTCCATTTCTTGAACCAGTGACATCATTGTTACATGATGCAACTATCACATAAATTAAACATACTTATGTCTAGGTAGTATATTATAATACTAATGTTATTTTTTTCTTCTTATGAATAATTTGTAGGAATGTGGTTATGGAGAAGGAGATGCTGCATACTGCATAAACTGTGGCCCTCGACGATATAAAGAAAACTGGGGACACCATCGCTGCAAACTTTGCCTCTCATGTGCACTGATAAACAGAGTCCAGTTATACAACTGCACAGCCAGTTCCAACTCTGTTTGTGGTCAGTGCCTACCAGGGTAAGGATATCCGAGAAATATGGCAAGCAAGTTTTGTATTTAACTGTTTACTTATTATGTTATTCTTTTCCCTGGAAGACAACTGTGGAAACTGTCCTAAAAGATGGCAATACGGAAGTCAGTTTGAGTGTGGGGGATGAGTGAGGATTTAGAATCTTAAAAACATACAACATTTATGTGAGCTTATATATTTACAAATAACTCATCTGCCTAAGCTGCTCTTCAACACAAGTTTTGCTTATAAAGTCACTCATTTTTAACTTACTGTGAACAGATTCATTTCCCTTTGTTTTCTGGTTAGAATTTCATCATATGGGGAGAATGCTTCATGGCTTAAGATACCGATATAAATTTGAGAAAGTTCAGTATGAAAAACTTTTATGCCACACTGCAAATACTCAACATAAAAGCCCCAAGAACCAAGGAAACAGTAAGGAGTTGGAGCACAAGGTATGCAGTATTTAGTTGAGCGACATTCTACCTATGCAACAGTTGTAAACACCTGTAAGACCACACATGCAAGAAGTGCATAAGCAACATGACTATAACTTTCAGTATATAAGATACATGGACGAGAAAGCTGACATTCAAAATAATCATATTGTGCATATTAGTTTGCAGACCCCAGCTGATTGTAGTATGTCACTTGCCTATACTCACTGTTCCAAATCAGATTATTCAGATAATGATTTGTCAGCCAGTGGTTGGCACTTGGCTTCTGTAACTTTGAAAGCCAGCTACTGATCAGAACATTGTGCATGAACGTGTGCATCTGGTGTGCATATATCTTTGTGATGTTACTTGTGACCTGCATGACCAAGGCACAAAAGTAAGTATAACAATTACTAACATTCTGGATTCTAAATTATGATACCAAGTTGGGGTTTCATTAACACAATGTCAGTGTTCATTTTCAGTACTATGCTGCTTTAGTTTTCCTGTTATCTCAGTTTTGAGCTGCATACGCAGAGATGCCTTTCTGGTACGAATGGATACCATCATTGTTAAGAGTCAAGGAACACTACTAACCCTGTATTTTCATATATGCAAGCATATCTTCAGACTGTAGTAGAGGAAAATGGATTTGAAGATCCATGAAACCCATTTCTTGTAGCTCTAGAGAAATGACTCATGACACAAGGATTAGGGATTACTGCAAATAAAGACAATCCTTGTTATCTTTTGGCAAAGTTGTCATTATGGTTTGGACTGCAACCGATGCAAGCAAGGCCTGCACAGAGAGACACCGCTAGGCTGGAGTAAAGGGGAAGCTTTTATTGGCACAAGGTTTTATGGGCATAATTGGCAGATGTTGATTGGGCATACAATACTGGAATTCAGAAATGAATCCCAATATTGCATTTGCAGTTAGGGATGAAGCGCTTTGGCAAGCGAGCAGTTTGCTTAGAGTTTACAAAGGAGAAGAGCTGTTTTTTTTCTCCTTTCATCACCAGATCAGGGAACTGCGCAGGATGCAGTTCTGACCCACATCCTAGTTATTTTGGATTAAGCAGCTCATGTGATATTAGGTCAAAGACCACTGTTAAGAAGGTCTTGCTCCAGATACCTTTTGCTCAACCCGTCCCTGTGATATGAAGTTCAGTGATCACAACAGAGAATGAACAGCAAACCCCAGCTCTCAAAAATTCATGGTACCCCAAAGTGTCCTAAAGCTAAGAATGCTGATGTACTTGGCATGTGTTTAGGAGATATTTACTGGGTGTTCCCATCACTGTGGTGGGATGCCTAATTTCCTCATTAAAAAATGGCTACTACAGTTATAGGGTCATATTTTTTAAAGTATTTTGCATATCCAAAGTGAGGAAATTGCTTGTAAAATCTATAGAAAGTTAATTAAAAATAAAATGTAAAATGCAGATAACATTGATTTCTTAATTTTCTGATATTTCACAGATTCTACAGTAAAACTCGAATTGGAGGGCAACAGGATTGGGAATGTATCCCATGTTCTCAGCAAACTGTTGTGACAGAAATTCAGTGTAAGTGCATCATTTTAAACAACTGCTGCCAGTTTCTGATTTATTGCTGCATTTTACCCATTACATTTCTTGTTCCCATGAAGTTCTATCATATGATCCCTGCACTACAGCTGAACCTTTATTAATCTGTTTACGCACAATTATGGTTTGCTTATGTGAAACACCCAGCACTGCACCACAGAGGTGCACTGACACTACATTTTTGTTTTACATCTACTGAACCAGTACTTGTCAAAGGTGATATTTAATAAAAAGCAGTAGTTCTTTTAAAGGGAGAAGTGTTTCTTTCTAAGATTTGCTTTGTATTTACTGCATATCTCTTAACCTTTTAGCACAAAAATTTGAACAAAGTCAAAAGTAATGGGGAGACAAAGGCCCAAAAACAGGGATATATTTTACAAATTGCTATTATAAACTAAGAAAACTGAACAGATTTTGCATACGCATGCATTTTGTGAAGGATATCAAGTCTGAAACTCAAACATCTACCATTTTTTGGTGATTTCAGTCCTCAATGATTTGCAAGAAAAAAAAATGTTTTTTGAGGAACTGACAACCACAAATATGAAGCAAAACTCTGGACTGTCTGTGAAATTCAAGACAGCTTGGAAGTATGGTTTGCTGGATTTTCCAGTTTCAGTTCAGCTGTGTGGACTTTCTTTCCTGTTTGTAATTGCCATGTCTGTTCTGGTGTTGGTCATGGAATTGGTTATCTTGCAGATGTTTGTTATATGTGAATAAGGCTGGATATAGCAGCTAGTCCGAGTAGGATGGGGGGGGGGGGGGGTAATCATTTCAGTTACTTACCAAGTTATGGTAGTAGTGTGGTATAAGCTGACAAGCTCTTGAACAGCTGAAAAACACACAGTCACTTATAGAATCTCATACTTAAAAGACATATGCCATCATCTGGCACTATAATTGTATGAATGACATTAATCTGCTACTTTCCTGAAGGTGAGGCATTTAAATGCAGTCACTTGTTGAAGAGAAACTGAACCCAGACTCATGGCTGTTGTCTGCTTAAACAACACTCTTCAAAGTTAGCCATAAAGTTGAGTGTATTTATGAAATGTCTGCCTTTTAAAATGGTTCTATTACATTATATCATTTAAAATTTCTGCTGCATCTGTTTTTATTTTCCGTGTGTGTGTGTTTTCTTCCAGTAAGCACAGTCTAAAAAGAGCTGCAGCAAGTGTACATCTAAGTGATACGCTTCAGTACTTTTTATAACTTTAGGTTGCAATATTGTCTTCCTGTAGGAAGCTGTTCCATATTTGAGAATACTGTTTAAGAGATTTTGATTAATACAGATTTTACATGTACTGAGGTAAGTTGTTAGATCTGGGGAATACCCCCTTTCCCTCTAGTTGCAGTGAATTCAAGGACATACCCCCCTCAACTTCTTAGCATAAGATTTCTGGACAAAACCAAAAATAATGGGAGGACAAATGCTCAAAATCAAAGTTTAAATACTGCTCTTACAAACTTACAAATTTGAAAAAAAAAACTACAGGATTTGCATTAGCTTCAAATCTGAAACTCAAACATCTGTCATTATATCGTGACTTCAGTCCTCAATGATTTGCCAGAAAACCACACATTTTATGCACGACAGGGCAAAATTTGAACATTCTGAAAATTACTGGACAGTTAAAAGGTTTGCTTGCAACCCAGAGTTGTGCTACTGTTTTGTGAATAAAGAAAGAACAATTTGAGTAACTATACAGTAATCTCTGTAGTGTGATTCAGTTCATGTGTTTTTTCTCTCTTTGCAGGCCATTCTAAGGTAGAAAGCATCAAGAGTGAAGCTTCCTGGTCTGTAATGGGGGATGTTGTCCTTGCAGTAGTAATCAGCAGTGCTATAGCTACTTGTATAGTGGCACTGTGCACATTTGCATTTATTCTTCGCAAACATATGTGCAGCTGTAAAACGAGAAATGGTGAGTATTGTTGGGGCTGTGGATCAAGCAAGACCAGCAAAGCCTGCTCTACTAATGAATGTTTTGACAAGGGACTGAGGGTCACAAAAATGGGACTTTTATGGCTGACATTACTAACAGACCCACACATCGGATCATGTATCCTAGGCCTATAAGCTTAAGTAGTTCATCTTGAAAACAGAAAAATAATGTGATTTGATTTTTAGAGTCTGGGCGTAACATCTTGTGGCATAGTGAGTGGGGCCGGCTGTGATCACATTTCTTTAACTTTGTAATGTAGCTGTACACACACACACACAGACATACACATACACACCACACACATACACACACACACACACCTGTGTTATAGATTCATAGATTCTTACTATGCTATGGGTCTGTGAGGATCTTAAGAAGCTTAGCCTCATATTCCCATAGTATGTAAATAACCCAGAGTTGGGCAAAAAAGGGATATAATGGGACATTTACTTGTTGCTCGTATCTAGAAGGTACATGGGTGCTAAGCAGAGGAAAGAGGCAATTTTCAATTTCCTGTCTGATCATTCAAATTACATTTGAGCACAGTAAGAAGTATTTTGCTTTATGTAAAATGGAAGACTGTTCCACAGAAGTGGTATTCATTGAGATACAAACCTCTCCCTCCAACATCTTCTATTTTTGTTGTAAAAGAGTATCAGATCCATTGATGTTCATGCTACCATTTGTACTTGTGAATATACAATACATCTGACAAGATAGGTCTGTTGAGACTCTATACATTAGGTGGAGGTCACCTCTTAGTAATCTGTACGATACTGAAAAGAGGGACATGGCTTTGAGATGGTCTACATATTTTTATGATTTAGTCCCTTGATTGTTTTTTTTGTGAAAGCACAGTTGTCATTCGAGGTGGGATGCATTTTAGTTTTTAGTTAGGTACATAGCAATTTATACGGTGTTTGGACTGAGGAGAGCTACTGCAGTGGAATGATTATATCCCTGGACCTGGGCACCATACTTTTAGATTTAAGATGTACAATAGAAAAGGACTTTCCTACAAAAGTAGATACATGAAGATAGAAGGACATTTTGTTGTCAGCATAGGTTCTCAAACCACTGACTATGGAATCAACTTTCAGGGGTGTGTCGACAATAAGATAATTACAAGGGAGATCATGATTGCCAAAGGATACTATTATACATTTCTTGTCATTTAGTCTTAGTCCATGGTATTGACACTATTTGCTTGGGGAAAGGCCAACTGGAGGATCTTGATGTCTTCTAGCGAGTTTATGATGGCAGCAAGATTACAGTCATCTGCAGACATGATCAGTTGTAAACCCCTAATGTTTGCTCTGACCTCCAAGAAGTAAATGCCAAAGAAGAGTGGTTAAAGAACTAAACCCTGGGATACACCACTAGTGACAGATCTTTTGGAAGAAGTAGAACCACCCATCCTAATTTCCTGGGCTATATTTGTGGGTCAGTTTGATATCCAAAGAGTTACAGAGGGACTCGCATTTAGCTGAGAGATTTTATCTACATTGCCTGAATGTGAGATGGTACCCAATACCTGTGTAAGGTCTAGATATACAGTGTGTACAGATATGCCCTCATCCATTGCTTCACTAACCTTGAAAAAAGTCAAACCAGATTAAGTAATCAAGACCTGCCTTCAATGGATCTGAACTGGCATGGACTGAGAGTTTACAGGTTGCCCATGTCCTTTCGTTATTAATTCCAAAAATTATCTTTTCCACAGCCTTACTGCTGAGGCTGGTTAAGCTTGTGGATCTATAATTACCCAGGTCCATTGATGCACCACCTTTGTGCAAAGGGATAACGGCTGCTCTACTCCATTTATCAGGCACAAAGCCTGTTTGGAGGCTGATATTGCATAGCCTCTGTTGGGGTGTGGGGGCAACAAGTCCTTTTACAAGCTGACCAGTAGGCAGTCCAGCACATTTTCTGACTCCACTGTATAACACCTTGAGGACTTGTTCTTGGCGGATTTGAGGGGGGTTATAAATGCAGGTATATGATCTGGAAAGGTAGGAGTAGAAAAGTTGGAGACGTTTGAGCTAAATTTGCCTGCTTGTAGATTGACTGTGTCCTCCAGATTTAAGTATTTGATATTTGTTTTTACTTATATATGGGGTTATGTTTTATTGTTTGTTAGACAACTGGGTGTGTGGGCTGTTCCCTTCAACCCATAACCTAGGCACAAGTGTGCAAAACATGGTACAACATACAAAGTTATCTGGCATTAACATTCAGATGTAATTCATAAAACAGATGAGTAAAATCAGGTCTGCTATCATAACCAGCTTGTTCCGTGTTCCAGATATGGATGTCAAGAAGTATACCTTGAGACAAAAAAGAGTTAGGATTAGAAATATGCAATTATAATTCTTTGCAGTGCATGGAGCTTAAACTGCTTCTGTGTACTATAAAAGTGAGAGAAACACAAAAAAATCAATGCCTTTTCCCAGATAGGAGTCACCACACCAGATCACCGGTCCGCAGACTGAGTGATAATGGAGTTTTATGGTGTCGAGTTGCCAGCCCAGCGACCAACCTTCACAGAAGGCACACACACACACACACACACACACACACACACACACACACACACACACTCACCTACCTCCATGTCTTTAAAGCTCACTCGACCTCAGGGAGGACATGCAGACTCCACACAGAAGGCACTCCAGCCAAGAATCAAACCGAAGAACCTCTTGCTGTGAGGCAACAATGCTAACCACTGCACCACAGTGGCCAATGCAAGTGAGAAACACAGAAATGCTAAAAGATTTACTAAGTTGAAAGCTATGGCACTGCATAGGGATTACATTTTAAGATTCTGATTATTAGGCACATGCATGATTGATAGATGGAACACACAGTAGAAGATAGAGCTTCTAAATAACCTGCAATAGTAATTAAAAACTTTCAGAATTTAAAAATGCATTTAATTTTGAGATTCTATTACTGTTATTTGGAATGCCTTCCAGCACACTTTATATTTCTAGTGAGTAACAAGATAGGGTTTTTAGCTCCGTGAAAGCATACTACTTTAACTGCTTTGTTATTAAGGGTATTTGTTTTGCTTACGTTTTGCCTGAGTTAAGCAGTCCTTGCAGCTCTCTGCTACCTTTAAACTACTGTGATTAATTCACTTTGCAGTAACATGGTAACACAATGCAGATTGACCTATTCTAACAGGTAATTTATTGCAACTCATAGGCATCCCATTATCATAGTCATTAGCAACATGCTTTTTAGAATGTTCTGTCCTATAAGGTATTACAGTATTACTCGCAGAAATTGTAAAGAATCTAGCTTTGTGATTGACCCCTTTTTCCACATCTAAGACAAACTCTAACTATAGATGATGCATTTTTTTAACACGGTCTCTTAAAGCAGTACGTAAACATCTCTCAAATTTGTCAATGGCTCTTATTTCTATAATTTTATCATTATTATTTTGACCTAGAGGATTTAGTTATGATCTTCCAGTTTTGTACCAGAAAAGGTCCAATAAACTTTTGAACTTCTGTCTGTCTCAATACTGGGTCTGTCAAGTATCTTTTTAACCTTTCTATATTCCTGATACTCAGTTTCTTCCATGCCCAAGATGACCAAGTGGTTCTTTGGTCACTTGGGCTGAAAGGATTCTGACACATTTGACTTAGTCAAATCCCTCCTGGTGGGGTTTGCACTAAAAAATGACAAGATATGCTTCTAGATCTTGCTTTAGTGATGAAAATCTCCATGACATAGCCATAAATTTATCAACTGCCACCAGTGAAATCCAATAACTGCTGTCACCCTAACAAATGGGTCAATATAACACATGCATGGAAACTTGGAAAAAAATGTTCTGAGCATCCCTGTCATGTAGGGCAAAGCTTTGCTCACAGAAGGAAAGGAAAATTATGCTCAGAGTAGGTGGTCATCTGATAGACAGCAAAACGTACAGTCTTTGGACAATGGCATAGAAAAGTGTGCTTAAAAGATGCCCACTGAAATCCACCAGTGTGTAATTATTAAAGGCAACAGAGAAATCAGTCTTGGGGAAAACATAAAGATGCCAATTCTTCCCAAAACAAAAGGGGTATCCCATAATAATAGTTCACAGCAAGAACCTTGAATACAGGTCCTGAAACCTGGGATGTAGTCTATTTGAACATATCTCTCTCTCCCATATTCCTGTAACAGGAACAATCTCCATCTTATTCCTAGTGCCTTCTTCTATGTATATTTACTCTGTTTTATCACACTCTTATAAAGCTACTGCTTTAGAAAAGAAATCCTGATACATGAAGGGCAAACACTGCTTGCAAGTAATAACTTCAGCTCTCCTTTTATACATCATTAATTGCAATATTTAAGCAGACATGCACTAGCTAATACAGCAAACTTTCCTTTTGTACTTAAAGTAGTATTATAGCATTCTTATTTAAAGTAGCAGCGACACCACGTTAATACAACAAAAGCTGCTCTCTCTTCACAAAGGAATACTTTTTTATTTATAGTAGAAAACATTTACAATATTTATATTCATTTGGGGACTTTATTTGGCAAGATTCTTCATGCTTTGTTGCTATAATTTCATATATGATTACATACAATTAGTCATGCATTGCCTTAGTTGAATGCCATTTCCAGTGTCAGATATGGCTGCATGCAGGCTATGTCAAGTACAGGAATAATGAATGGTTATGCATCAGCTTTTTTTATAATGACAATTTCAGCAGTGAGGCTCAGTGATTGTGTGCGTAACAGAGAGTGAGCACTAGCAGGTTAGGGTTAGTTTAAGGACTTGGAAAGGAGACTGGCTTAGTGTTGCTCTGTGTCAGTGTGCATGGAATGAGTTAAGGAGACAGCATTTAGTGGCATAATGTATAGGGTTGGGATTAGGGCAGGTTTACTATTAGTGCACCAGAATAAACAAATGTACTAAATCAAATGACTTTCTGTAATGACAAACCGAAGAAAAACATGGAAAATCACTTTTCTTCTGTGTTTTCAAGTTGCATAAATAAAGGGGCAGAATCTCTTAACCAAAGTCCAGTAATTACCTTCTCAGTAAGAATTAATATCCATAACACATAGTGTGTTTCCTCAGAGATAATCAGGTATTCCCATAACTCATGGTCTGTTTCCCCCTGTAGGACCAAATCAAGCAGAAAAAAATCCAGTTTGGCATAAGTAACATTTATTTCATTTAAAGAGACCCTTTTGTGGTGTCAGAGAGCAAAAGGAACAGTCTGGATGAGTAATCAAGGTCATTGATTATAACCACTCCCCTCCCTTGTCTGGTTTCATAATATGAATGCATTTGTCTTTTGCAAGGGTATTTAACAACCCCTTTTCCTCAACGGATAAATTGTCAGGGGTTACCTGTCTAAAATAAATGTTACTTATGCCAAACTGGATTTTTTCTGCTTAATATGGCCCTACGGGCGGAATAGACCATGAGTTATGGGAATACATGAAAGTAGCAAAGCCCAAGGTAGCATTGATTTTCAGTATTCATAAAATACAAAAAATGCCGTAGACCCCCCCCCCTTGTTAAGACCAATTGTTTCCGCAAAAGATTACAGAATGGAGCCTTTGGCCAAATTTGTACATTTTAAATCTAAATCTTAGTTAAATTCTGTTACACACATGTTGAAATATTCTTGGCATCTGTTGGAGACCCTGAATTCTTGATATTATGATGATGTTTTATTCATCACTGTGAATGTGGTCAATTTATTCTCGGTCATCCACTATGACATTGGTCTCCAGTGGTTTTATTCTTTCCTATTGGAGTTCACGTAACTTTCTACACAGAACATAGGTGTGGTCATCTCCTTTAATAGTTTAACCTTGAATAAGAACTTATTTTTTGAGGAGAAGTATTATCATCAAACTTCCAATGTATCCATGGGCACTGCTTGCACCCCCCATATATGCCAGCATTGTGCTGGCTATGTGGGAAAAGAAGTTTATTTTCACCCCGCAATTGATGGCTTTGATACATGGGCACTACAGGTACTTTGATCATGTCATAATCTGGTGGAAAGCTAGTTTAAGTAAATAGGAAACATTTTTTTCAGTTGTCGCAGGATTTGACATCCTTTTTAAAGTTCACTTATTCTACTAGTAGTGACAACATTACTTATCTTGAAATTTTATTGAGGAAAAACATGGTCGGGTGTTATTATTCATCAACAATTTATAGAAAAGAGATTTTCACTAACACTTAACTCCATTTTGATAGTTGTCATCCCCTGTATCATGACCATCACATTTGACAAAGAGGTGCATTACATGATATGCTTGTTTCTAGACAGGGGTTATCCTATCAAACTGTTGAGGGATATTAGGGCTGAAGTGGAGGGACATCAACATGACTGTTTCTCCCCAATTGTTAATATAAACACTAATTGTATCACAATGTCATCACACAGTGTGATACATACTGACAGTTAATTAGACCACAACTGACACTGCACAAGGACAAAATGTTTCAAGTGAACATGACCACACCACTCTATCTCTTTTGGGACATTAAATTTACAGACTAGGTTAAAAAATGTCTTGGTACTACCTAGTCTATTATGTTCTTAAAAGGTAGAAACATCAGGACTATTTTGGAGTCAGCTTCAGGGAGGGTATCTGACACACAGGAATATGCAGAAATGTGGGTGTAGGCCCCTATACAGTGGTCCACAATTTGGAGAGAACCATACCATGTCCTGGGAAGTTTAATTGTAATACTACCCACGTAGTCTATTTAGCTTCATGTGATTCTTGTAATGCATATTATGTGGGTAAAACTATCAGAAAGATGAAAAAGAGCCCAAGGAACTGGTTTGGCAATTGAGGTGCAATACCTCAGTTTCACCAGGGTTAAATTACTCCGTTTCCATTTCTAGTGTTTTAAAGATGAAGGCTGCTATAGTTTAATCATTTTATTCATATTTATTTATGTGTGCATTAAATATACAATTTATACATCTTATTTATATATATTTTATACTTTCTTATACTGTAATATGTTTAGCATCTTAGTAAACTGTCCTGGTTGCTGTTGGGTTTGCACATCTTTTTCTCTTTTTTTTACTGTGGTCTTAAAGTGCAGTGATTTAAACTGATTTAACATGATCAATTAATTACATCACTATGCCTGACTTGCACGGTGGTGCAGCGGTATCTTTGTTGCCTCACAGCAAGAGGTTCTCCCATTCGATTCTCGGCTGGAGTGTGGGGAGTGCCTTCTGTGTGGAGTCTGCATGTCCTCCCCGCAGTTGGGTGAGCATTTGAAAGACATGCGTAAATGGGCGTGCCTTCTTTGAAGGATGAATGTGGAGCTGGCACCTCAGCGTTCGTGAAAATCTACTGCCAATCATTAGCAGACCGGAGTTCCGCTGTGGCTACCCCTAACTGGGAAAAGCCAAAAGCCAACAACTGTGCCTTTCATTGGTGGGTTGTGTGTATTTAATGTGTTAAGTTTCATCATAATTCACTCTGAAGAAGTCTTTTTTTAAATGTAAAGATGAAAGCTGTCAGTTTTCTTTTTAAATAAACCAATTTACAGTTTCTTTGGTGGGGTCCTTGCTGATTTGATTATATTTGTAGCATATGCTGATGATATTTATATTACTATTCTAATAGCGCATCATTTTGAGACAGCATTGCAGTGAGACCCACAAAAGCACTGTTGCATACATTTGTATCCGAGAGAATGTATGTATGTTATATATATATACATACATATATATACATACATATATATATATATACATACATATATATATATATACATACATATATACATATATATATATATATATATATATATATATATATATATATATATATATATATATATATATATATTTGCACAGGCACTCAGTGTTTACATACAAACATACCTCCCCTCCTACGTAGCCCTCCTGCGTCACCTTATTCATGTGTACTAACCATAGCCTTGCATATTACAGTACTAAGAACACTTTTCTTAACAGTACTACTACTATACAAGACAAAAGGACAAAGAACATACACCAAACATGCAAAACAGTAATCTGTCCCCTTATCCAACCCTTACTTTAACCCTAACCCGTAAACACTTGGAAACTGTTATAACATTTCCAGTGAAACATTTATTTTTCTGCACACTCTACTTACCTAGACTATAGAAGTGAACATTCAATCACTTGTGCATTCAGTCTTTTTTGCACCCACAAGAACTTTTCAAGTCGAATGACTTTTAGATATTTTGAGTTGTAACCATATACAAGTGCACTTTGAATAATTGAAGGCACAAAATTCTGAATGATAAATAACCGATCTAAAATTATAGAAAATAAAAATATAGGAAAAAATGTATTTGTAGTGGGTCTGCAT